>NC_091963.1:28806897-29034773 GCF_031021105.1 Erythrolamprus reginae | reverse complement strand
CTCATTTTTTCCTAGCTTTGTTGTGCAAGGAAAAATCAGAATAAGCGGCCAAATAATGTTTTAATCTTCTGTTGTCTGTTTTTACAGTTTATCATCCAACAGTGACATTGTCCTTGCTACTGAAGAGCTAATATAATTATTTGGACCAAAAGCCAGTTAGATCTTTTTGTATATTGAAAAAACTTTATGCATATATTATTCCTTACAATCATTATTCTCTTTCAATATGTAATTCATAAGTTGAAAATCAACACAATATAAGTTTAACTATGTTTATGTTAACAGTGCAAAATTTCTATAGGGGCTTCCCCCCAAAAAATGCACAATATAAATTTATTTTTCATTTAAATTAGGAGGGTTCAATCCAATAGCTGAATGCTGCTTTGCCAAAAAATTTCCTTGCTACAGTGAGAAGCATGGGAAACAGATGACTTACTGTAATGGTTTTGGATAGAACTCCCAAGCCAGAAAGTTAGCCAAGCAGGATGTTCATATTTAGTCATTTGTATTTAATTTCTTGTAGCCATTGTGCAATACTGAGCAAAATGCATGTCCCAGCCCAATTTCCATTGCTTCTTAGATTTCTAAATCCCTTCTGTGGAAGTCTTAACTATTTTGATCAGAAGTCAGCTGACTCCTTTTGGGAAAGTAGAATGGGCAGCTAAATTCTATGCTTCCGTAACTATATTCACATGTTATTATGAAAGGATTATATTATAAGAGAATAGGATGTTTCCAAATAAAACATAGCGTTTTCAAAGTGTCTTCATTCAAAGCCCTTCATATTGATTAGTAAATATAGCAATTCCCCCCCTGCAAAATATTTAAAATAACTAATCTTTTTCCATAACAGTGTGATTGTTCTTCACAGTTGAATACAATTGCAGCAGAGGCGGAGTAACGACACGGACACAGAGAGCTGGATTTAAACTGGGTTATTTTTATTAATTAAATTTGCATAATTTATTCATTAAATTAGGATAAATTTAACTAAATACCTAACAAGGACCCGCAGGGTCAAACAATTACTTCCAAGCGGAAAATGACGTCAGAAAAACTTCCGGGGCAACTTATGGGCGTAACTCCATCTGATCCAGGTGAAGGGCCCAGCCCTCACCTGGATCCCAGCCATGCACCTGCATGTGGGAGGTCTCGCCGTCTAACCCCTACAAGGGGATAGAAATGGGTGGGACCCAAAGGCAGGTTCCCCCCAATTGCTCAGATCGAACTAAAGGCACCATGAGCCTTTGGAGAGAACCTGTCAATCATCCCCAAAGATGCTCAACGGAGAACACGCAGTTGCTAAACACCACCCAATTTCCGCCCCTAACCTGCCAACCCAAATGACCAAAGGTAAGCCAATTAGACTAATTGGGGAGCGAAGCACCCCCTAACCATCCATCCGTCACCGCAGTGTGGAATAGGCGAAAAACGGTCACAGAAAATACAGAGACCACCAAAAATTCCTATTCGGCCCCCTAAGGGCGACCCACAGTGGCACACTGAAAGATAGGGAGGGTGGGCGGGTGTTCGCCTGCTCGTCGTCGGGGCGAAAAGGAGGCCCCAAGCCTGCACAGCCTCTTATATAGGGCTGGCAGGCTCCGCCCCTGACAACGTCATCGGCCAGGGCCGATGCCCCAAGATGGCCGGGATCTCGCGAAATCTCACGAGATCCCGGCCCCAAGATGGCGGCTATGCCGAGGGCCGTGTCTCCCTGGCCCTGCGGCAAATCCGGGCCGGGGTTGACTCACCGGCCGCGCATTCTGAGAACAGATGTAACTGCTTTAAAGAATGACAATAAGGTGCTAATTCCTTTTTGGGAGTATACAATAATAACTTCTAAGTGGTATCTACACAATTGTATTATCCCAAAATGAATCTTCCTTTTAAAAAGTCACTCCCTTTTTATCATCTCTTCCTCTTTCTTCTTTTACTTCAGGTAGGAAAAAGCAAAGTCTTTTGATCAATAGTCTCCAGAGAATCTGTCTGAAAGCATCCTAAATAACAAATTTAAGATGCTTTTTACAAATAATGTTAAAATAGAACTGTTTGCCTTGGGGAACCCAAGTGAAATTATTTTCTATACAAGATGCAATAGCTTTTTAAAATAGCAGAATCAGAAATTAAACACTGGCAAGAGGATTTTAGTTTGATTTGGAATTTAGTGGGACAAGCAACTCTCACATGATCACTTGTTGTTGTTTTTTAAAAAGGTGCTAAAATAATGCCTTGAATTGTCCGGAAAGTATATGAGTAAGAAGTGTCTTCCACTTGATTTATGATACAGCTTTTTACCAGATTTGCCATTTTCCATGTTTTGATTGTTAAGCTTTGTTTAATTAAGATAGAGTAGAGTAGAGTAGAGTAGAATAGAATTCTTTATTGGACAAGTGTGATTGGACACACAAGGAATTTGTCTTTGATGTCTATGCTCTCAGTCTACATAAAGGGAAGAAAAAATACATTTATCAAGAATCATAAGATGCAACTCTTAGTGATAGTGCTAAATTACTAATAAGCAATAAAATAATAATAAATAATAATAATAATAAAATCTTATTAGGAAACAAACAGAACAATATAACAATATAAATCGGAAAAATACAAGTAACAGAAGGATGAGTAAAATTATAGTAATACAGTCTTAGTAAATAGTTTGTCAGTATTGTGGGAATTAGTTGTTTAGTGGAGTGTCCTTTTTCTACTATCCAGACTCTTTTGTCTATCTTGGACATCAAAATCAATTTCATTGAGGGCTGCATGAGTGTTGTGTTTGGCCTCAGGGGGCTCGGGTGGGCATGGCTAGCTCAATGTCACTCATATTGGAGCTGCATGTGATGACCTGAGTGCTCTGCCAGTGAAAGCAGATTCCTGAGCTGTGTTTGCAAGGCCCCCTGCAATCCTCTGCCAGTCAAAACGGAGCTTGGCAGAGCTGCAGGTGACTTTCTCAAACTCCATTTTTGGCTCCTGCAACCCTCTGCCAGAGGAAACAGAGGTCGGGAGGGCCTCACATTGTCCTCCCTCTCCGTTTTTTCTGGCAGAGGCACAGCAGGCCAGTCTTTTGCTGTTTCCAGGGCAACCTCACCCCTTGAGTTTGACACCTCTGGTCTATCTTATCAACAAGGGTTGTTATGTGACAGATGCCTGTCTGTTTGAATTCTGTAGTTCTATAGCATTTAACTTCTTCATTCTCTGTTACTTTGTCTTTTTTGTGGTTCCTCCAGGCAAGTGGTATTTCTTGTAGATCAAGGGAGTCAAACTCACAATGACATGTTGTTGTCACGTGATGCATTGCAACTTTTCCCCCCTTTGCTAAACTGGGAGTAGGCGTGCCCGCAAGTTTGTACTATTGTTGCTACTTTCATGAATTGTAATCAGTCTATATGATCTACTTGCAGCAACTAATTAGGTGATACCAGTGCTGGATTACTCCTGGTTCAGACCAGTTCTCCCGAAACAGTAGCGATCCACTGGTTATGTCACTGAACTGGATCGGTCGGTGCTGGTCTGTGGGTGCTGCCATATTTTTTTTGGGGGGGGGGGATTTTTATTTAATTTTTCACTTTTTGGAAGGTTTTTCCTATTCTGCAACTTGAAACAGGGCCCTCCCTCCTGCCCTGAGTTTACCTTTATTCCTTCTTCCGAAACCCAGTTGATCAGCTCCTCAGATGTGTTTCGGGCTGATTTCAAACTACTAAGCATGCACGGAAGTAAAATTGCACATGTGTGCACTTACTATGCTCATGTGTGCAAAACATGCACTACCTCCATCACAATGCGAACCAGTGAGGAAGATAAGTAGAACCCACACCTGGGTGGTACAATGCTTCTTCAGCTTCTTTGCAGAGATGGCATCTGATGTCTGTTGCTTTTTTATTATTATTATTATTATTATTATTATTATTATTATTATTATTATTATTATTATATAGAAACCAATTTAAAATAATTTCTACCTGTCTTTAACTGATGTCAGCCTCCATACACATTAAATTCTTTCCAAGAACCTAACATGCCATAATGTATTGCTATAGTATATATACGGATCCAAGCACTGTGGCTTTTTGTAATTGACAGATGGAAATTTTGCCAATGCACAGTTTTTTAAGTACCTCCAAGATTTTCTGGTATTGCACCAAGTATTAATGGCGTGTGAGTCAATATCAGGGCAACATGGGAGATCTAAGGGGAAAGAGGGAATGGAGCTGGCAGAGAATGAGAGAGACAGTGGATCCTGAGCCATATGTCAGCTCTCAGATGAAGAGTCAAAAGCTTCCAGGCCTGGAGGGAGTTGATGAAGAAGAAGAGGAACAGCTGGATCCAGTGCCTGATGCACGGTTGTGCAGAAGGTAGAGAAGGGGAGAGCTGCGGGCAAATCCTGGGAAAGGAAGAGACAACACTGCTAAAGGGGCCCCATCCTAGATCTGGGGATAAAAGGCAGGGGGCGAATATGAATAAGTGTGGCAGACAACTATTCATTTCCCGGCTGGTCTGACTTGTTAGCCTGTGAGATAAACTTTTTGCCAGGGCTGCTATTATTACTAATAAAGGAATTTTTTGAGTGTTTGTCATGTTTGGGGAGTTGAGTCAGAACATGTATGCAGAAAACTACTGGACCTTTAGCACCAGTTTTTGCAATCTTTCTTCTTTGATTTTTTCAGATCTTAATACTTTGTCATATTTGTGATTACTATTATCATTTTATCAATGTACTTCCTTTTCTGTTTCTTTTCTAGTATGTTCACATGAATATACGACAGAGTCTGGTGTGCTAACATCACCAAACTATCCAAATAAGTATGACAATAAAATGGTGTGCATATACAAGATTAATGTGCCAAACAACCAACAAATTGCTTTGCATTTCACCAATTTCTCTTTGGAGGATGATGTCATGTGCCGGAATGATTATCTTGAAATTAGGCAAGTTGATTTTCATTTGACTATATTTATACCCTTAAACTTCATTTCATGGAACTGTAAGCCAGGAGTCAAATCAATCAATCAGAATAGAATTGGAAGGTACCTCACAGGTCTACTACTCCTACCCTCTGCTCAAATCGGAGACTTGATACCATTTTAGATAGGTGGATGAACAGTCTTTTATTTCAAAAAAGCACCAAACAGTACTATAATAGGATTTGATCGTATTTTATGCTGTGATTGTTTTTTACCCTGTGTCCCATTGCAACCTGGAAGTATCTTCTTGTTCACCAAAACAGGCATATAAAAGACTTTAGTTGCCTTTGAGTCAGTTTGACTTGTGACAATTCCTGGAAATGTCTCTGCATTTTATTTTATTTTTTGGCAAAATTTCAGAAGTGATTCAGTGTTGTTTCCTTAGAGAATTATATTATTATAAGAATATTTTTATTATAATACATAATAAAATATAACAGAAACTAAATAATAAAATATAACAGAAACTAAATTTAAATAATAAGTGAGTGGAAAGAAGAAGGAAAAGTGCAATAAAAAATAAAAAATAAAAGGAAGGAAAGAAAGAAAGACAGAAAAAAAGAAAGAAAAAAAGTAAAGGTTTAATAAAGGAAAAGAAATCTATAAAAAGTTAATTACAATCTTTCTCACAACTATAAAGAAAGTAGTGGCTCTCCATCCCTTCTAAGATTACAAACAATTTATTGCTTCATCCCATATCCCTTCTCTTATCTTCAGTATAAACAAATTCATAAAACGTAATCTTTTCATGCCTGATATCAGCAAAAATTTCACAGAAGTTTGCCAGAAGTAATATATCTTCTTTTAATCTTGGTCAAATAAACCAACTTTACATTCCTTCTTTTTATTTTTAAACATTTTTAAATTTGCTAAGTATTGTGTAAGCAATTCTTCTTCTTTTTGGTCTTTGTTGTGTATAGGGCTATATCTGTGTAGTAGAATGAATGAATATTCTATTTAAATAAATTCAGTTTCCTTCTTTAATCCAGTGCCCCAATTTGATGCCCAAGTATGTCTAATCACACTTGGTCAGATAAAGTATTCTATTCCAAATAGTTGGTTGGAATTTATAGAAATGGAATTCCATAAAATTAGAGGTCAAAGAAGCCATTTGTTCTACTAAATTAGCTATATTTAGTGAGAAATCAGTCCTTTTTTAAAAGCTGAATATTTCTAGTTTGAAATTGTTTTATTTTTTCTGCCTGTATTTATTTGTCTGAATGAGGTTTTTAAATTTAAAAGTGTTTTAAAAGAATTTTCTTATTGGTAAGTACACATTTGGTGCTTTGTCAATGTAGTCTTACTGGAGATTCAAGTTTAATTATTTTTCTTTTTATATATATATATTGGTTTTTGATTACAGAAATGGAGGTTTTGAAACATCTCCTTTGCTTGGGAAGTATTGTGGCTCCTCGTTGCCTCCTGTTACCGTTTCTCATAGTAATAATCTGTGGATAAAGTTTGTGAGTGATATGTTTTCTACAAGTACTGGCTTCTCAGCTTCTTGGGATGGAACATCAACAGGTAAAATCAAAAAATAAAATGTATCTATCAGGTTATTTCTCTAGCAAGTAACAAGAAAAGAAGATAATTGATTTCTTTCATTTCCCTTGGCCATTTTCCTTGATTTTTCTTCTTTTTTTAACATTACTATCACCACTCCCTCTTAAATCCTTAAACCTGGCCTATTGAGATCTATGGGACAAGCCAAAATCTTCCTGATGTGGAAAAAACCCCAGACATTTTCAGAAGTAGACTCACACTATTCTAAGAGAGATTCCACCATGTATGATCCTATACAGGTTTAAAATTAAAGCAAAAGAAAATATTTCATTCCTGGTCTGTAATTTATAAAAAAATCTCTCTTTGCATAGTGCCACTGTTCACCATTTTAAAAATACAATTGTTGTACATGTTGATTCCACACATCTTCAAAAGGTCGCTTTGTTGGAGTTTCAATCTATAATACATAGCATTGCCCCATTT
The DNA here is from genome assembly GCF_031021105.1 of Erythrolamprus reginae. NCBI lineage: Eukaryota > Metazoa > Chordata > Lepidosauria > Squamata > Dipsadidae > Erythrolamprus > Erythrolamprus reginae. Next base: position 29,027,828 of record NC_091963.1, on the reverse strand, counting down.
CTAATCAGTTAAATGAAATTATTGGGTTGCTTGGCTCAGGGGGAGCAGCTTATGTATATGTATAGAAATATCAGTTTATCAAGTTTTATCAGTTTATACCCATCAAAGCAGCCTGATCTTGACTTGAGACCAAATTATTCTTCAGAGACCAAATTATTCTTCAGAGACCAAATTATTTTTCTCAGTGAGTCAAAACATTTTGATGAAATAGGCTAGCCTATGGGTATCTGGACTCTTCTACTATAAGCTTGATAGTGTATGGTTTTAGGTCTAGCCCTATCAGTAGGATGGTATATAAATGAACATATTTTATGCCACTTTTTATTATGAGAAGGTTTCCTGAATGAATGAGCTACACAATTGGCAGACAGATATCAAGAAGTTTAGACATATATGCATACATAGATTTCTTTCTATAAATGTCTATATGGACATTAAAAAATAAATAAATTTGACTTTAATTGGAATTTCTCCAATTTCAGAACTGGATAGCAAGAAATTATCAACATATTGAAAGTTATAAGAAGTACGGATTTAACCTAAAAAGTAATCATTACTAATTCCAAACTATGCTAAAAGTAAATAGAGAATACATAGTGCTAGTGGGGGGGAAAAGAAAGTTGATCAATTGTCATTGAACAGAAATTTTCTACTTATTTTCAGGTTGTGGTGGAATCCTTACTTCTTCTGGCATATTCATGTCTCCCAATTACCCTATGCCCTATTACCAAAATGCAGAATGTTATTGGCTGCTAAAGGCAAATCCTGGAAGCGTGCTTGAAATCTATTTTGATCAGTTCCATCTAGAGCCTCATCCATCCTGTTCCTTTGATTATCTTACTGTAAGTATAATTTTCTCTGAGGAAGAATGATAATAGCTAATATTAATATCTGAAAGAACAATTATTTATGCAATATAAGTTTTCCACTGTGGAAGTAGTCTTAGATCATATTTCTAGAAGTAAAAGAGCATTACCCACATCTGTCATAGAGAGGTTTCAAAGGAATAAAGGTATATATATATATTTTAATACATATTTATTAAGTTTTTGCATTTTTTAAAAAGTACATGATCATATTTACAGATGAATCTACATCATATCTACATTCCTATCAATATTGTCTTTTAATTGCTTTTGAATTTCTTAATATTTTATTTCAATGCTTCTTTTAAGTTTCTTTTTTTTGTCCATTGGTACCATTTTGTCCAGGTTTTATAATAATCCGATTCTTTTCTATTATGAAGCTCCATTGTCAATCTGTCCATCTCTGCACAATCGTATATTTTCTTGATGATTTCATTGTCTTCAGGTATTTGCGGATTTTTCCAGTTCTGTGCAAATACAATCCTTGAAGCTGTTGTAATATGCAAGCTTAAATATTTTACATTTTTAGAATAGGTACCTCTCATAATACCCAGTAGACAAAACTCTGGCGTATATTCTATTTTTATATTTGTTATTTGACACAACCAATTATTTATTTTTTCCCCAATATTTTCTTGTCTATGGACATAACCACCATAGATGAAAGAAAGTGCCTTGAGTGTTTTTACATTTCCAACACATTGGACTGTAATTTTTGTGCATTTTAGCTAGTCTTTTAGGTGGAAGATGCCAACGGTATAGCATTTTATATTGGTTTTCTTTGTATATTGTGGATTTTGTTCATTTGATATTTCTCTTCCAAATCTGTTCCCATTCCTCTCTATATATATTGTGGCCAACGTTTTTCACCCAGGCAATCATTGTACCGGAATAAAGGTATATTTTAGACATTTTTATGGCCATTTTCAGTCATGTGGATATAGTTTATGATGTTTTTGTGTAATTTTCAGTGTTTAGCAAAAGCCATCCAGTAGCAAACAATATGTTTGCTTAATGAAAGTCATAAAATCAGGCACAGTTATATGAGCGATCCACTTTACACCTTATGATCAAAATTCTGAGCTCAGCTATGAACCTTAGTCTGGGACTACCTCTATATCAGTTCACCTTCATTTCAATCTTGCTAGAAAATAAAGGAATGCAAAAATTAAATTCCTTTCAAGTATTTCCAAGATGTTAGAGTTATAAAATGCTAAACTTTTAGGAAGATGGGATTATAAAAGTGCCTATAACCTAGTCACCTTGAATTCTTGAACTCTTTAGGGCTTTCAATGATAGGGCTGCCAATAACGTAAGGTTTTCCTGTAGGATAGGGCTGTCTCTTCTTTTGGCATCTTATCAAAACTGTCCTTTCTTTTAATTTTAACCTTTTTTTCCCTAGAGTGAGGGTCAAGATTTTCCTTGAAGCAAGGAAGTGATACATGACAGCAGTGGATTGCACGAACCCATAGCGAAATAATTTGCAATCCGCTACTGATACATGGCATATATTGTGTATCATATAGAGCTGTGGTGGCACAGTAGTTAGAAGCAGTATTGGAAGCTAATTCTGCTCACACTGCTAGGAGTTTGATTCCTTCGATCTTGATTGGCTCATATAGCCCGTTCATGGTTAGGCAACGTTTTAAGAATATTGATTGCTGGCTGATAATAGCCTAAGTCATATTTCCAAGAAAGCTACAAGAACATATATATAAAATAACCAAAAGCAAGTTTCAATCCCTCAAAAAAACTTTATTTGCTATATATTAATATGTTTTTTTTAAAAAAATATTTATATATCCCAATAACCACAGGTGTATGATGGCAACAGTAGCAACAGTAACATGTTAGGCAACTTTTCTGGTAATCAGATCTTGCCCCCATTGCGTTCTACTGGAAATAATATGTATATAAAACTAAGGACAGGTGACTCTTTAAATGGAAGAGGTTTCCTTGCTCATTTTAAGCAAGGTAAGTTGAAATATTTTAACTAAGTCCTACCAGCTGTTTGAATGAACCTATAGAAGAATTTTAAGTGGATGTTACATTCAGGATAATGCGCAATTGTAATCTTAAAGTGAAAAGATAACGGAGACATGGCTGGTGTAATTATTGTTCCGTCTTTCTTTTATAAATTCAGGGAAATGTAGGTTTTTTTAAAAAATGCACTGTTATCATTGTAAAAATGTACGTTTGTGTATGAGGTGGTGCACCCACGCATGTACACATGTATTCACATTAACCTTGATTCATGACAGTTGGGCAGAAGTAGTTTGCAACTGCTTTTTTCCCAGATTTAAAGAATCAGTGGCCCAAAGACCCAAATAGCTTATATGCCTAATGCGGAGCTAGAATTTAACAGTGCCTTTAACTGCTACTTCAGATTCTCCTCTATCACATTAAAATAATTAAAACAGAAGATCCAGTACTAATTATGCTATACCTGAAAAAAACCCACCTCTAAATAATCTAGAATTACCCTAGTTGCCACCTTATGTAGGGCTGTTCTTTTATTTTCAATCACATATTATTGCAGGATATTTATTCAAATCACAAAGTCCCTTGCTATTTATCAGAAAACATTTTCATTTGTAAACAGCCTAAAGCTACAACATCATTTCAAGTAGTCTAGATGTTACATTCATAACCTTGTCTTTCCAAAATGACATTTATTGAGAGCATGGAAGATGAAAAAGAATTTGTTGGAGAAGATCAATGAGTAGGATTCTTATCAGAAAATGTTCCTGATCCTTTTTTGAAAGTCATTAAAGTTTATTTGCCTTTAATGTTACATTAAAGGTTATTTGCCTTTTCAGGGTTTATTTTGTACTTTAGAATTCTATACTTTATTTTAAAATTAAAATACATATCCCTTTTTGTAAAATCATCATACAAACACCTATCTTCTGATTGCATTTACTTACTGATATCAATAGATTCTTTACATTCTTAAAATAGAAATAAAGAATATAGAAAATGAACACTGATAGCAATGAACCTAGAAGCTGAAGTTCAACAGTCAACACATAGGGTGACAATAAGCACAACTTTTTACAGATTTATAGATACAAATCTGCTTTTCTTTTCTTTTTTCTCATTTCTTTTGTCTCTTTTCTTCTTTCTCTCCCTTTCTTTTCTTACTTTTCCTAAATGTGTAATGCAATCTACTAAAACATATTTAAAGTTCACATTTATATGTGTAGCTGTACAGTCTCTTCATTTTATGTACCCCTTCCCCATTTATTGTCAATAAAGATTGTATTTTTTTAATTAAAAAATAAATATATTTTTTTCTTTTTCCAAGTTTGCGAGGGTATAATAATTGTCAACCATTCCCAAGGCATTTTGGAGAGTTTGAACTACCCTAACAATTACCCTCCAGGTGTATATTGCGACTGGACCATCCAAACTACAACCGGTAACACCCTGAACTACAGTTTCCAAGCACTTAGTACCAAAGGGGGTAACAAATGTGAACGTGACCATTTAAAGGTATGAAATGCAAATTTTATCCTTTATTTTGAAATATAGTATTAAATATATCACTCCTTATAGAGGAAATGTCTGTAGCACTGCTTTCTGTTCCTTCCAAGCCTGAAGACATTACTCTTTCAATATCTGTTCTAATCAGATGATAATTAGTCCATAACTTCCACTTTCCCAATTTATAGGAATTTGAAGTATCAGGAAAAGTGTGTGATATTCAGTCACACCCAATGCCAAACACAGAAGTATTTCTTTGCTCTTTTGTTTAAGGTCTAAGTTGATTGTGGATATTGATTGATTGATTGATTGATTGATTGATTGATTGATTGGATTTGTATGCCGCTCCTCTCCATGGACTCGGATAATTGTTGAAACAACAGCATTCTTATTTAATGTTAACCCAGACCAGAAACATTCTATAGTAAATCTTCCTTGGTCCTTAAATTTCCAAAGCCCACATATGCTTGTATATCTTTCATTCTCCGTTAATAATTTATTTCTAGTTAAGTCCTTTAAAGGTTAGGAACAATCAGATTAGTATACCATTTAATATTAAAACTTACTGTTTTTCATTATATTTGAAAATACTTGAATCACTTATATTATAGCTCTGTACATTTATCAGGGGTGTCAAAATTTGATTTCATTAAGGGACACATCAGGGTTGTGTTTGACCTTGGGGAGCTGGGGGAATGTGGTCTGGGGGCACATGACCAGGGACGTGGTTAGCTCAACAACACTCATCGAGGCAGCCTCCTGACACACACACACACACACACCCGCCAGCAAAAACTGAGCCTGGGGGAGGGCACGTACAGCCCACCTGGGCTCTGTTTTTGGATGTGATGACTGCCTGCAGCCGATGTGTGGTCTCCCTGAGCTCTATTTTTGCTGGCAGAGGTCTGGAGCCAAAAACAGAGCCCAATGGGCCATGCATAGCCCTCCTGAGCTCCATTTTTGCTGGCAGAGGCACTGTGAGCCAGTCCTTTGCTGTTTCCAGGAGGCTCCGCAGGAAGCAGCCACTGGGCTGCAACTGGATTGCACGCTTTGAGTTTGACACCCCTGTTGTACATAATTTTGCAGCTTTTTTATAAGCCAAAAATGAACACTTTTCAGTTTGATGGATATGATATGCAACAAGCTCCCATTTTATTTGGTTTAGAGGGGTTTTTTTAGAGGCATTCTAATAAAAGTCAACATGCAGTGAGTTTTTAACATTTTTTTGCCAAATTTTGATGACATAATGTTTCCAAATATTAAAAAATTGGCACTGAGAATAGCCTGTTAATATCTATCTCAATTATAATAATATCAAACAGAAAAGGTAAAGTTGCCTGAAATTAATTTTATCACTATTCTTCTACAAATATTACTTTAAAATACATTTTTAAAAGCTTTTTTTTTAAAACAAGAAGTTTGATAATACAAGTTGACTAGTAAAAGGAAAATCATGGTTGAAATCTGCATTGGCTCCCTACAATTTGAAACATATTTCAGCATATCTGATTTTTCAAGTCTTCCCAATAAGGGGCTTTTATTGAACATATGACACCCTACTTCTTCTTATGCAGCATTAGCTTATGCATCTGATCCTTAAATAGTTAAGAAACTTAGCATCAGGCCATCTGAAGCAGAAGTAAAACCACAGTAGTAATCTACAGGATGCAAGAAGAAGTGCCCTCTAATTATAATAAGCCTCAAATGACTACCAGACTGTTTTTCCATGGTGCCACCAAAGAGATGGGGGAGGGGTCTCAGACAACTAAATCCCAAAATGAATGACTAATGGATTATTTTTAGTTGTACGCGTTTCTCAGCACATACACCCGACCATGTCACAGCAACATGCCTTTTTCCTCTGTTGCAGAAAACTAATTACAGTTCTACCATTGTAAATTCTATTGCTCTATCTTAATAAGGGAAAATTTGGTCCCACTCTCAGATGTATAAATCCCAACTGGTGTTCAGAAATCATGGGAACTATTGTTAACAATATCTAGAATGCTCCAAGTTGTTTATTCTCAGCTTGTCACAACTTGCCACACATTTGTCTTATGAAGTGAGTTCTCATCAAAGGAGAAACAACAATATTAACTGTTCTGTCAGGCTCTCTGGTAGAATCCTCCCAAAAATTCACAGGTACAAATTTCAGACACACACACATTTGAAAATTCAAAACAATGTTCTTTATACTGAAAATTCACTTAAACCAAGCCCTCTTTTGGTATAGCAAAGAGCACTCGTCTCCAAACAAACTGGTAATTTGTACAAGTCCCTTATCAGTTCTGTGATACTTAGCTTGCAGCTGTGAGGCAATTCACAGTCCTTCTTTCACAAAGTGAAACACACTTTGCCCTGGTTTAGTTTCAAAGCGGGAGAAAATCAGCACACAAAAGGTCAAAGTCAATAAAGCAGTCAGGAAACACAACAATCAGATAATCCTCCACAATGGCCAAACCCACAGGCTGCTATTTATAGCAGCCTCACTAATTACCACAGCCCCACCCAACCACGGGTGGCCTCATTTTCTTTGATAATAATCTCTCAGTTGTTGTTGCCTATGCATCGCTCTCCGCATGCATGGCTGTATCATTAACTCTTGTTCTGAATCCAAGGAGGAGCTAGATAATTGATCTCCTTCTGAGCTGTCTGCCACACTCTCCTCCTCCCTGTCACTCATGTCTTCTTGGTCAGAGGAGCCTTCATCAGCAGATTCCACCGGGGGCAAAACAGGCCTGCAGCATGTGGATGTCTCCCCCACATCCACTGTCCTTGGGGCAGGAGCAGGGCCAGAGCTAACCACAACAATTAACCATGTTTAGTGATTAGGAATTGAGGGGGAAAGTTTTCATATGCTTTCCCAAGTAACCCCAATGCAAGGAGAGGTAAGGAGAAATAAGGGAACATCTAATAGATAATTGTGGTGAGCTACAAATTTTTAACAACCAATTCTCTGCCCTAATGACTGGGTGGATGGCGATGGCTGAGTGGTCATGTGACTGGGTGGGTGTAGCCAGTAAAGGGCAGCCATTTGCAGCCCTACTGGAATGCTCAGGAGGGGGCCATGGGGGGCGCGCACACACATGCCCGCCCTTCCATTTTCTGCGCATACGCAGAGTTATGCGTCAAAGCCGTCCCACCCAGGAGCCACCAGCTGGGCTCAGAGGAGCAGGAGCTGAGTTTCCAACTGCTGCCCAAGGAGCAAGAAGAGGAGGAGTAGGAGCTGGAGCCATCCCCAGAAGCCAAGGAGGGCAACCCCAGGACCAGCCCCACCACCATGGAAAGGGCAGAGAGAGATTGTACCGGCCTGGAGGAGAAGAAACCTCCTGCTCTCCCAAGCACCCAAGCCCTCCTTTAGTTCCTCTCACTGCCACCATGACCAAAGCTGGCAGAAACTGTGAAAACGTGGGGCCAGGGTACTCTTCCAAAGTGGAGAAGTTGGTGCTGCTATCCTCCGACAACTCGGACACAGAGGCAACGGATGGGAACGCAGTCCCCCTCGGCTGCCCAGCTCAGCCCAGCCCAGTGGCCATCTCTCCCCTTCCCACCACAGCCCCATCTGCTGCTCCGGCCAAATTCATGGTAGGCAAAAATGAGGATGAAGCTGTTAACCAGAACGTAGGCTGCTAGCCTGAACACTAAATTGGGCTTGCCGCCGTGGCTCGTGAGTGCTAGCGGGGCCAGCGCCATTTTGCTTCTGCAGTTGTGGAGGTTGAAAAATCACACACGGAGCTGCAGGTGCACCTGTGTTTCAGCATGCGCGGAAGCAAAAAACCTCACCAAAATACGGGTGCACCTGCGGCTCCGTGCGTGATTTTGCTCCACAGTTGCAGAAACAAAATCACACTGCCCCCGCTAGCACTCACAAGCCATGGCAGCCGTGGCAACGAGCTCAATTTAGCGTTACGGCTAGCAGCCCACACCTGCACCAGCAGGAAGAAATCCTGCAGGAAGGAAAGCAGCTCATTGGGGAGATGACTTCGCTCCCACTTCACCCGCTTGTCAGGAAGGAAAGCAGCTCATCAGGGAGACTCTGGCAAGCAGGCGAAGCGGGAGCAATGTTATCTCCCCAATGAGCTTCTCTCCTTCCTAGGCGGAGTGGTGAGATTCGGCTGCTGCATAGGCGCAGAAGCCGAAGCTCGCGTGTACCGCTGGCAATGACGAAGCTGCACGTGAAGCTTCATTTCGGCTGGTGGAACAGCGTTCCATCCCATCCCCCTTGCTGCCCAACTCTGGATGTAGCCAACTCAATGTCACTCACACCTTGCCCAGCCCCTCTGTTCCCTCTCCTTATCATGGCCAGCTTCAACATATCTATAATTCTGTAAAACTGTTGTTAACCTTTTTGACTTTATCTAAATACTATAGATGTAGGCCACTGAAGGGAAGACATGGGTCATATGCTTTGCTAAAGAGTGTGATAGGCAAGTCACAAAAGAGGCTTTTGAGGGGCTATCACAAAGAGGAAGGGCAAGTCCAATTAATAATAAATAAATAAACCACCATCCCTCTCAGGCCATGTAAAGGACCCCTGGATAGCAGCGCAGGCTGCCAAGAGCCCTGGGCGCCCAGCATAGCCCTCAAGCTCCCACAGTTCAGCCCTGCTTCCCCGAAGGGGCGGCCAGCTACACTTACCACCTCCTCAAGACTGCTGTTAGTGTTCTGTACTGGGTGTGTTGCTCATGGTATGTGCAGGAGGACAAAGTGTGTGGGTCAGAGACCTGGTTTATAACCAAAGCTGCCTCTTCAGCAATAGGATGGGAGACCACCTAGAGAGGTCAGGCACAAGGGACAAGGGAATAGTGAAAGGACAACCTTGTGGCAAAGTGCTAAGGCAGAACTTCCCTCAGAATCTGATTCCCTCTCATTATAATCTCCTTCCTTCCTTCCTTCCTTCCTTCCTTCCTTCCTTCCTTCCTTCCTTCCTTCCACCTACCTACCTACCTTTTTTCTCTTTCCTTTTTTGCTTCCCTCTTCATTCTCCTTTCTTCTTCCAGGGGAAGAGCCTTCTCTGTGGCAGCCCTGGCCCTCTGGAAACAACTCCCCCCGGAGATTAGAACTGCCCCCACCCTCCCTGTCTTTCGTAAACTACTCAAGACTCATTTATACCGCCAGGCATGGGGGAGTTGAGATATTCCTTCCCCCTAGGCCATTACAAGTTATGCATGGTATGTTTGTGTGTATGTTTGATTTCATAATAAGGGTTTTTAGTTGTTTTTATTATTGGATTGTTACATGTTGTTTTTATCATTGTTGTTAGCCGCCCCGAGTCTACGGAGAGGGGCGGCATACAAATCCAATAAATTATTATTATTATTATTATTATTATTATTATTATTATTATTATTATTATTTAATTCTTTCCCTCTTTCCTTTTTTTACCTTCTTTCTTCTCTTTCCTTCTTTGTCTTTCCTGTCCCCTCTGGGATGCTCAAATGCATTTCTTAATGCCTCCTTGCCTTGTGATCAAATGCCACTTTTGCTAGTACTTTGTGTCCAAAGACTGAGAACAAGCCAGTCTCAGTTTATCCCATGTTTGCATTTAGTGGAAGTGTCCACAGACAATAGCAAAACTGTTCAAATGTTGGCTGTAATGGATAGCTCCTCAGTTTTTTATGTATGCCAGCTTGCGTGTGAGCAAAGGTAAACTAGTTGCTTTTCTATTAATACAGAATGCAGCTGCGAGAGCGGTCATGGGCTTACCTAGGTATGCCCATGTTTCACCATCACTCCGCAGTCTGTATTGGCTGCCGATCAATTTCCGGTCACAATTCAAAGTGTTGGTTATGACCTTTAAAGCCCTTCATGGCACTGGACCAGAATATCTCTGAGACCGCCTTCTGCCGCACGAATCCCAGCGACCGATTAGGTCCCACAGAGTGGGCCTTCTCCGGGTCCCGTCAACTAAACAATGTCGGTTGGCGGCCCCCAGGGCCAGAGCCTTCTCTGTGGCGGCCCCGACTCTCTGGAACCAACTCTCCCCAGAGATTAGAACTGCCCTTACTCTCCCTGCCTTCCGTAAACTCCTTAAAACCCACCTTTGTCGTCAGGCATGGGGGAACTGAAACACCTCCCCCGGGCATGTACAATTTATGCATGGTATGTTTGTGTGTGTGTTTGTTAGAAAAATGGGGTACTTTTTAAATCTTTTAAATTTATTTGGATTTGTTATGAATTGTTGTGTCTTGCTGTGAGCCGCCCCGAATCTGCGGAGAGGGGCGGCATACAAATCTAAATAATAAATAAAATAAATAAATAATAAATAATCCTTAAAAGGGTTCTCCTATTAGGGAGCCTGCCATGGTCTAATTCAGATTGGAAATATAGCAAAGGAAAATATTTTTCCCCACTCTGCTTTGTCCTGTTTTCCCCACTGGAAATGGCTGTTTGCAGCACACAAGGAGGGGATACTTTCCTAAGAGCTCACAAGTCCCTTGGATTGTCAATGAAGTTCTGTCTGTGACAAAACAGAACGCAACATTGCTTTCTTCTTTTAGAACTGGGGCATCTCCAACCAAGTTGCTTCTCCCTCCCCCCCCCCTTTATTTTTTCTTTTTAAAGCTGACACAGGCTTCCAACAGAGACTTCCCATTTTGACTCCTCCCCCATCGTTGCTTCAGCGTGATTGTGTGTGTGTGTGCACACGCATGCACCCCTTGAAGCCCAACATTGTGAAAGCGGAAAAGATCAGGAGAGGCTGGGCTGAGAAAAGCAAGCATTTTTTTAAAAGTGCTTTTGTTAGCTTTTAGGCTGCAATGACTTTGCAGCTGCAATGCGTGAGACACCCCTCCCTGTGCCCCCCCCCTCGCACACACACACACACTCAAAGAAACTTCTGTGATGGTAAACTTCAAAGTGCAAACTAAGGAAAGCTCCCTCTCTTTTTTGAATGCTTCTTTTTCTCAGCCCCAAGCCTGTCCTGACACTTTATTTTATTTATTTATTTTGTCCAATACACAATGAGGGTTTTAGTGGGTATATATCTATATACACATAGTAAAATACATGATGAAGGTTATAGAGGAGATACTCATAGTAAAATATATCTAAGAAATAATAGAAAAGAAGGTATAGTAATAGAACATATCAATGAAAGAATAGAAGAAGTGATATAGGAATAGAAGAAAAGTATAGGAGATATAGGAGAGCAATAGGACAGGGGACGGAAGGCACTCTAGTGCACTTGTACTCACCCCTTACTGACCTCTTAGGAATCTGGATAGGTCAACTGTAGATAATCTAAGGGTAAAGTGTTGGGGGTTTGGGGATGACACTATGGAGTACGGTAATGAGTCTTCGGAGAGGGGCGGCATACAAATCCAAATAATAAATAAATAAATAAATAAATAAATAAATAAATAAATAAATAAATAAATGAGTTCCACGCTTCGACAACTCGGTTACTGAAGTCATATTTTTTACAGTCAAGTTTGGAGCGGTTAATATTAAGTTTAAATCGGTTGCGTGCTCTTGTGTTGTTGTGGTTGAAGCTGAAGTAGTCGCCGACAGGCAGGACATTGCAGCATATGATCTTGTGGGCAATACTTAGATCTTGTTTAAGGCGTCTTAGTTCTAAACTTTCTAGGCCCAGGATTGAAAGTCTAGTCTCGTAGGGTATTCTATTTCCATTTTCACAGCGCTGGGTTACAAAGGAGGGAAAACTTAGGTCCATGTGCCCATACACACATGCACATACATGGGTTGGAATGTGAGCTGAGAGTCATGCAGAGTTCCATCAGGCACAGAGCAGTGATGGGCTCCTACAGGTACAGTCAGGTACGCAGATCCGGTAGAAAAATTTTGGTCAGGTACACAGAACCGGTAGAAAAATAATAATAATTTCCCCCCCCTTCTGGGCTCTGGGTGTGTTTTTCCTCTCACAGTAAATGAGGTTGAAAGGGTATAATTTTAGAAGAGCTAATGTATATTTTTGTGTGCCTGTATGTCATACATATGGCATATATAAAGAGAATTAATGTTCAGTAATAGTAAATAGTAAATAGATGTTCAGTAATAGTAAATAGAGAGGGAAAATGTATCTCTTTCAGGCAAGGAGTGGGCAGGCATCCCAACCTTAATCCAAACCCTTGACATGAGTGATGTCAGGTTGGTCACCTTTAAGCCAGTCACATGACCTTTAAGCCACCACCCTGGTCACATGATCCTCAAGCCACTCCCACATGGTCACATGGCCAGCAAGCCACACCCACAAAATAAGCCACACCCACAGTGTGGTAGTAATAATTTTTGCAGCCCTTCACTGGTGCAGAGGCAACGACAGGAGAAAGGGATCAAAATGGGAAGCCACTGACCATTAAAAAAACCCTGTGAAGCGTCCAGTTTTGTCCACCCTCTCCTCTGTTGCTTTCATGCCTGTGACAAAAGAGCAGCTCTGCATTCTCCTCCCCCTCCCAAAATGCCAGAAACCACATGCCACCTCCGCCCCCATGTGCCCCCAAAGCCTGTGCAATCCAATGGCAGCTAGCGGGTAGAAGCCCCGCCCTGAGTCCCATGCCCTCTCCTTCCCACCTCTTCCTTTCTTCACACTCAGTTAGGGATGTGGGGTGGGGCGATCCCAGAGAAAGGACAGCAAGCAGGGCATGGAGGTGCTAGTACCACTTCACCCCTGCTGCCTGGATGTGCACACAGGAAGCTCCAAGTGAAAGAGGTTCTGCATCCTGGATGAAAGGCAGCACTCAGCAAGCAGTCCCCAGGGATGCCAATTGCAGCAATTGTGTGCATGCCCAGGGGATGGGCCAAGGTGGCACAGCAGATCTAGAGCTGTGCTCGGGCAAGGAATCAGAGAACAGCTGGGCCATAAGTGTCACTAGGCACGAATGGGTTCTAACTTACCCAGCTGTCAGTTCCCTTCCTCCTGCACTGTGTGGTCATGCCGCATGGCCACACCTCGTGCACAGGTGTAGTGCCTACTTTTTAAAAATAATTTCAACGAAAAAAAGCCAAAAACAAGATGGCGACATATGCACAGTGCCAGAAACTCGGCTCCTGCATATATGCAGAAGGAAAAGAAAAATCCAGGAAAATTGAAAAATAAAAAGAAATTTCAAAAAAATAAATTCCCCCCCCCCCCCCCCAAAAGATGGTGGCATCCAGTGAAGGGCTACCAAAAATTTTACTACCACACTGTGGGTGTGGATTATGCCCTGCATTTTCTTTCAACATCTTTCAGTGCAAATTGGGTGCTCTGGGTTGGAGCTCCATTTTCGCTACCCCACTGCGTCCCCCCCTGTCCGTACAGCAGCCCACCCCTGGGGGCATCCATGGACCCGTAACAACAATTCTGTGATATCATTGTGACATCACCAGGGGGTTATTATTATTATTATTATTATTATTATTATTATTATTATTATTGTTATTGTTATTATTATTGTTATTTACTGGATTTGTATGCCGCCCCACTCCGCAGACTCGGGGCGGCTAACAACAGCAATAAAACAGCATATAATAATAATCCAATACCAAAACAGTTAAAAACCCATATTATAAAACCAAACATACGTACATACATATCATGCATAAAATTGTAGAGGGTTACTACAGGTTCAGGCAAAACAGTTTGAACCAGGAAGAAGCCACCTCTGATTCTAGGTGAGCGACCAAGGCAAGATAAGCAGTTGCTGGGAGGGGCCAGGTGGGGTGAGGGATGAGCCAGCCAGTGAAGTATCAACCAGGTTGCCAAACTAGCAAAAAGTTAACAAGGGGTTCACCTGAACCATTCTGAACTGGCTGGAGGCCACCTCTGCGTGCTTTTGAATGATTATGTATCTACATAAATAGACGGATGGATGGCTATGAATGGATAATCAAAGGCTGAATATGCAGCAGCAGTTCTAAGAGTGAAACACAGCCACAAATCACTTTTTCCGTACCATTGTAAATCAGAGATGTCATTAAATGAATGGTTGTAAGTCAAGGACTATCAGGTTTCAGCTTTGTTTTCCATTCCATCACATTACTTTTGGGCACCATTTGAGATCAGCATTAAGGAAGGATGATTTCATTTGAAAGGTAGTCATAGTTAGATAGCCAATGTGCTGGATTTGTTGAGTGCTAAATATTGTTTCTATTAATTTCAGTTAAGATGGACTGAATAATATTATTCAGAGCACACATTTCTCCCTAGGGCAGTGATGGCGAACCTATGGGATGGGTGCCACAGATGGCACGTGGAGCCGTATCTGCTCCAACGTTCATGTGTGTGCTGGCCAGCTGAATTTTGGCTCACACAGAGGTTCTGGGGGGTGTTTTTGGCTTCCAGAGTGCCTCCAGGGGGATGGAGGAGGGCACTTTTACCTTCCCATGGCTCCATGGAAGCCTTTGAAGCCTGGGGAGGGCAAACCATGATCTTACTGGGCCCACCAGAAATTGGGAAACAGGCCGTTGCCGGCCTCCAGAGAATGGGGTGGAGGAAGCTGTTTTCGCCGTCCCCAGGCATTGAATTATGGGTGTGGGCACTTGTGCATGAGTGAAAATGTGCGTACCCGCTCTTTCAGCACCAGAGGGAAAAAATGTTCGCCATCACTGCCCTAGGGCATCTGGTGGCTGGAAAATAAGTAATTTCGAACTCTATATTAATAAAATAAAAGGGCTGGATTGCACCAGTACTTTTTCAATAAGGAAAAATAACTCTGATACTGTTTCTTTTGGAGACTAAGTTTAATGTCTAAATTAGAAATACTAGAGAAACTGCAATCATTACTTTCCGTCAATACTCTAATGCAAAATATAAAATGAGAAAAGGTGAATATCATCACTCTGGAGTCATCTCTTGAAAGTACAGATGAAACTAAAAACATTAGAATATCATGCAAAAGTTCATTTATTTCAGTAATGTAATGAAATGTAGTGTACAGTGATCCCTCGATTTTCGCGATCTCGATCTTCGCGAAACGGCTACACCACGATTTTTCAAAAAATATTAATTAAAAAATACTCCACGGTTTTTTTGCTATAACGCGGTTTTTCCCACTCGATGACGTCACTCTCTTCCTTCCTTTCTCATCTTTCTTTCTCTCTCTCTTTCTCTATCTTGCTTCTTCCTCTCTCACACTCTCTTCCTCCCTCTCTCATCTCTTTCTTTCCTTCTCTCTCTTTCTCTATCTCTCCCCCTCTTGCTCTCGAGTGGCGGGCGGCGGGCGGGCGGGCGAGCGGCGGGCGAGCGGCGGGCGGGAAGCAGCGAGGAGCCGAAGATCGGGGTTTCCCCTTTGCGTGGGCGGCGGGGAAGACCCAGGGAAGGTTTCTTCGGCTGCCCAGCAGCTGATCTGCTCGGAAGCGCAGCAGCAGCGAGGAGCCGAAGATCGGGGTTTCCCCTTTGCGTGGGCGGTGGGGAAGACCCAGGGAAGGTTTCTTCGGCCGCCCAGCAGCTGATCTGCTCGGCAGCGCTGCTGCAGGAGGACCCGTGTCTGAAAGCTGGTGAGAGGGGTGGATCGGGCGGGCGGGCGAGCGGCGGGCGGGCGGTAGCGGCGAGGGTGCCGGACGCACTGGGGGGGGGGCGGGGGCAGCCGACATTCAAAGCAATCTTTGTCGGCTTCCGCACTTTCATCGCTCCCCGGCTCCACCATCTGTGCATGCGCGGCCATGGGAAAAAGGGCGCGCATGCGCAGATGGTGTTTTTACTTCTGCACCACTATATCGTGAAAAAATCGATTATCGCGAGAGGTCTTGGAACATAACCCTCGCGATACTCGAGGGATCACTGTATGAGACATGCCGCAATGAGAAACTAATTGCTGCAGAAGGGGCCCAAATATGTTCTGAGTACATATGCATGCTTATACTTTTCAGAGGTCCGATATTGTTCTATGTATAATTCTTGTTTTATTAATCGCATGTAATATTCTAATTTTCTAAGATGGGGGATTTGCTGTTTTCATGAGCTGTACCCCATAATCACAATAGTGACAAATCACAGCTTGAACTATCTTGCCTTGCATGTATTGAGTCTCTCTCATATATTATGTTTTGCCTTTTAAAATGCATTACTGAAATAAATGACCTTTTGCATGATATTCTAATTTTTGGAGTTTTCTGCACTTTTCTGAGGAATGAATAGCCATCCAGATATCCAAGATAACGCAGCTGTCCTTTTCCTATTCTAACCACTGCAAAATTCCAGTGGATGCATTCCACTTTAGCTATCGTTGAGCTTTTTAATATTTACAGCTGTCTTATTTTCAGTCGAATTTAAAAATGTCGTCCCTTGGGGACCAAACTGAAGCAGGGCAACATGAAATTATTGTCCATTTGCGAAAAATAGTCTGTGCAGAATGACTGCCAAAAATGAAACTGGCGTTGGAGGAAGGCCTTTCTCTCAAATGATTAAATGGCAAGAATGAACACTTGAAGAGAAAGAGTGTTTTCTGAGACAAATTATTGTCAGTTCCAGATTCTTTTGAACCATCTTTTCACTGTGATCCTGTTCACAAACTAAATAAATCTCGAGTGAGAAGTTAAAGCAGGACAGGAACATTGGTTAAAGGACACAACCCACATTTCCAAGTCCTTGGAAAGTTCTCTGTGATCTGCTTTTTATTCTGATTGCATGAGCCAAGGATTTATCTTGAAATCCACAGCTGTAGCAATTGCAAATAATACTCTGGATGTTATGCCATTTACTCAAATGTAGAGGAAAGTGCATATGCTCCTGCCCTCATATCAATAGATCAGTGGTGGGTTGCTACAAGTGCGGTAGATGGCTGTGCATCGGTAGCAGTCACGCATGCGCAGAAGCAAAATCTCATGAGTGGATTTCTGCAATTTTTTGCTTCCATGCATGCAAAAATCTTGCACGCACACATGCGTCCCCTCACGAGATTTCGGCACGCTTTCACTTCCTGTGCATACATGAAAGCAAAATCACGCTGGGAATGCGTGTACGCACATGTGCATAACACATGCATGCATGCGAGAATCCCCATGTTGCAGACTCAGCGCACCAGCAGCAACAATCTTCCCTTACAATAGATCCAATGCTGGCATATGAGCCGTGGTGGCGCAATAGTTAGAATGCAGTACTGCAGGCCATAGTTCCCTCTAAGCTGAGCAGTGAGCAATCGCTCACTTAAAAATCATCATCAACTCAGAGTTTTCCAAACCTGCCCAGAAGCTGAGAGGGAAAGAGTGAGAGGGAAGGAGAGAGAGAGGAAGAGAGGAAGAGAGAGAAACAGATAGAAAAAAGAGAGGAAGGAAAAGAGAAAGAAAAATAATGGGAGTAAGGAAGAGAGAAAGAAAATCAAAATCTAGTTTGAAACTAGCTCAACTATTTAAGTGGCATTTTGATATTGATAGAGTTGCCCTATTATGAGCTCACTGTTATAGACACACAGTACAGTATTTTATTTTGAAATTCTCTGAGGCAAAACAGGGTGGGTTTTTTGTTTGTTTGTTTGTTTGTTTGTTTGTTTGTTTGTTTGTTTGTTTGTTTGTTTATTATTTCTGTGCCGCCCAGTCCCAAAGGGACTGCCGCTCAGACACTATACTTTTCTGCCCACCCCAAAAAAAAATTAGAGGGAACACTGCTGCAGGCTACTTCTGCTGATTGCTGGCTGCCAATACTTTGGCAGTTCGAGTCTCACCGGCTCAAGGTTGATTCAGCCTTCCATCCTTCTGAGATCGGTAAAATGAGCACCCAGATTGTTCCAGGCACTGTGCTGACTCTGTAAACCTCTTAGGGCTGTAAAGCCCTGTGAAGCGGTATATAAATCTAAGTGCCAATGCCAGTGTCATCTTTTCTGAAGTGAGAATATAAATTCCCCTAACAGAGACCCTCCTTTACTATAAATGTTTTCTTGCTGCAAAAAATTGCTCTATGATAGTTGGAAGGCTAGGAAGCCCGTAATGAAGGTACAATGAAAAAAATGGAGTAGATTCCACTTAGAGAGAGCATATACTTAATCATGATCTTTTTTATTAAACCAGATATTTTTAAAAATATAACAAGCATCTCAGATATAAATCTTTTCTGCTTCCTTTCAGCTTTATGATGGCCCTAATGCTCAATCCACTTTGATTGACACATTTTGTGGAGATACTGTTCCCCCATCTGGAGGTACCACGAATTCCAGTCTTCATGTGGTGTTTTTTTCTGACCAAATAAATGAGTCTACTGGATTTCAGATGCTATGGAAAGTAAATGGTAAGTCATATTGATATTTTTGGAATTTGGCAGAATTTCTACCAAAAATCAGCAGAAAGCCATACGCTGAGTTAAATCTGTAATGTAATTTTTTTAATGTGAGTTGCTTTCATTTTGTTTCAGTTTTAAATGTTTGCTTTATATTTCCAGTAACCGTGTTCACTGTTTAACAATTTGGTTAGGAAAAAAAATGTGATATTCTCCCAGAAACAACTGTGCACTCTCGTAATTAGGAATACAATGACCATAGCAATGTTAAATTTTTAAAATATTTAAAAAGTGGTGTTAATAGTGACAGGAATTGTAGTTTAGTGCAGTATACGGTAGCATATCATAGCATAACATAGCATAGGATTATTCATAATATTATAAACTTTCTTACATATTAGATATATATATTAGGACTGCCAATTTTTTTTAAAGTCATGGCAAAATAGCTTTGACCTGAAATGCCCTTCTCTCATATGATTACTTCAGCTGGTTGTAAAGTATTTCAGTTGATGTTGGCATTGTGGAACAAAACGTTCTACAAAATGAACTAATAATGCAATGTTTCCTGGTTAGAAATGTTTGAAGAGTTACTATATTGGCACAATGCTAAGTTTATTTATTTATTTTTATTTATTTATTTATTCATTTGTCCAATACACAAATACATAGGAAGAAAAATAGACATGTAGTAATATAAAGTGAACTTAGAGGAGAGGATATATGAAAGAAAGAAAATATATATGATAAGTGAGAGAAAGGAAAGACAATTGGACAGGGGACGAAAGGCACACCAGTGCACTTATGTACGCCCCTTACTGGCCTCTTAGGAACCTGGAGAGGTCAATCGTGGAGAGACTAAGGGAGAAGTGTTGGGAGTTAGGGGTTGACACAATTGAATCCGGTAATGAGTTCCATGCTTCGATAACTCAATTGTTGAAATCATATTTTTTACAGTCAAGTTTGGAGCGGTTCGTATTAAGTTTGAATCTACTGCGTGCTCTTGTGTTGTTGCGGTTGAAGCTGAAGTAGTCATTGACTGGTAGGACATTGCAGCATATGATCTTGTGGGCAATACTCAAATCGTGTTTTAGGCACCGTAGTTTTAGCCTTTCTAGGCCCAGGATTGTTAGTCTATTTTCGTAGGATATTCTGTTTCGAGTGGAGGAGTTAAGGACTCTTCTGGTGAAATATCTTTGGACATTTTCAAGGGTGTTGATGTCTGAGATGTGGTATGGGTTCCAGACAGATGAGCAGTAGTCTAGGATGGGTCTGGCAAAAGTTTTGTAGGCTGTTGGTGAAAAGTTTGTGGGTTGTTGGTGAAGGGGAAGGGTTGTGGTAGAAGACATCAGTTGTAAGTATCATACTCTTCTGCCAACATTGTAACACACAAGGGATGACCCTGAAATATCTTTCTACTTGAATTTTTGGATTCCTATCTATAGACTAACAGGAGAAGCTTTGCGTGTATTGTTGATGAATCTGGCCATCCGCTAAGATCTGAGCATGTCTGAATTTTGTCAATGGTAATGGGAGATATTGGAAAGTTGATAACTCTGCACCTGGCTGTAATTAATACTTCTTTGCAATGTAAAAACTTTGCTCTGATAGACAGATCCATGCTTCTCAATAGTCAGTTGAGCATTATGTCCTTTTTCCATTTTAGTTTCCAGAAAATGAAGTTCTATGATGGGTGAATTTTGTTCGTTTATTGTTCATTTATTCCAATTTTAGCAATTATATGTTTCTTTGGACTTGATGTACATTTTGCTTTTATTTTTATCACTCTGATCTATCTGATAAATAAACTCTGTGGGAAGTTTCTATCTAAAAATGTTTAAAATAAAAGGGAATCCAATGATTTAGATGGTATAATCAATGGCAAGATAAGATGAGATAAAATGACATTAGATAACCTTTATTGTCATTTTTTTTACGGTAAGAACTCTGACTCACATTAAAAATGAAATGTTGTTGTTTGCTCTCAATAGAAGGTATATATTTACCCAAAGAGATATACAGTGGTACCTCTACTTAAGAACTGGATGGGTATCAACAGACTCAAACTCAACCCTGATAAGACGGAGTGGCTGTGGGTTCTGCCTCACTATATATCCCCACTAAAACCCTCATTGTGTATTGGACAAAATAAATTAATAAAAAATAAATAACAAAATCTGTGACTGGATCCCAGCGACCGGTAAGGTCCCACAGAGTTGGCCTTCTCTGGGTCCCGTCGACTAAACAATGTCGTCTGGCAGGACCCAGGGGAAGAGCCTTCTCTGTGGCGGCCCTGACCCTCTGGAACCAGCTTCCCCCAGAGATTAGGATTGCCCCCACCCTCCTTTCTTTTCGCAAACTTCTTAAAACCCACCTCTGATGTCAGGCATGGGGGAATTGTGACATCTCCCCCAGGCTTATATAGTTTTATGTATGGTATGCTTGTGCTGTATGTTTTTAAAATAATGGGCTTTTAGAAATTCTTAAATATTAGATTTGTTTATTGTACACTGTTTTATTATTGTTGTCAGCCGCCCCAAGTCTGCAGAGAGGGGCGGCATACAAATCAAATCAATCTATCAATCAATCAATAAATGTTCTACTTTAGATCCCACAAAGGCTCCTCCCAGAAGTTAACAAGGAAAATGAAGGTCATGAAGACGATGTGTAGTGTCCCAGACAATCCTGCAGACCCTGCTCAAGCATCGCTTATATGCTATATCCTGGATAAACAGAAATGAACTGCCAATGATCTTCTCTGCCATCTTTACCACTCTCTGCACTGCCTTCCTGTCTGAAGCAATAACGCTTCCTAACCCGATGTAATGCAATACAATAGGGTGTTCTTGACTGTCCCTCTGTAGAAAGTGGTAAGAACAGGGGAAGGAAGATGTCCTTTTCTCATGCAACACAGAAAATGCCGGCACTGCTGTGCCTACTTCTCCAGTGTGTCACAGTTGAGTAACCAAGCCAGCCTATTCGTTAACTGCACATTGAGAACCACCAGGTGATCCACAGGTGAATCGCACTCAGAGGTGTGCAGCTGTGCCTACTTTTTCTGAAATCAACAATGATCTCTCTGGTTTTTCCTACGTTTAAAACAAGGCTGCTTTTGTTATGCCAGTTCACCAAACCCTCTATGTCCTTGCACTAAGCACCCTCATTGTCATCTACTACTGCTGTATCAAATGAAAGGTATTACAGATTGTAAAGGGTATTATACTATTGTCCCGAAATAAGCTGGAAATTAAGGCCAGACCAATTTGATTTTGCAGATGATTTTAACCCTTCAAATACCTGGGTGATATGGAATGCTTCAATCTGGTATTGAAAAGCTAGTAGGTATGTCACAAGGGGAGGCTGCAATTGAAAAGATTCTGTCTCTTTTAAATACTCACCTAATTTTAATTGTACATTATTTTTGGTAATAAACAGATGTTAGATGAGTAAAAGTAAATACAGTGATCCCTCGATTATCGCGAGGGTTCCGTTCCAAGACCCCTCGCGATAATCGATTTTTCGCGATGTAGGGTTGCGGAAGTAAAAACACCATCTGCGCATGCACGCCCTTTTTCCATGGCCGCGCATGCGCAGATGGTGGAGTTTGCGTGGGCGGCGGGGAAACCCGGATCTTCGTCTGCTCGCTGCTGCTGCGGCCGCCCAGCAGCTGATCTGCTCGGCGGCAGCAGCGAGGAGCCGAATTGGGCTTTCCCCTTTGCGTGGGCGGCGGGGAAACCCGGATCTTCGTCTGCTCGCTGCTGCTGCAGCCGCCCAGCAGCTGATCTGCTCAGCGGCAGCAGCGAGGAGCCGAATCGGGCTTTCCCCTTTGCGTGGGCGGCGGGGAAACCCCGATCTTCGTCTGCTCGCTGCTGCTGCAGCAGCAGCGAGCAGACGAAGATCGGGGTTTCCCTGCCGCCCACGCAAAGGGGAAACCCCAGCTCCTCGCTGATGCCCCCGCTCGCCCGCCCGCCACCCGCCGCCCGCCAGCAAGAGGGGGAGAGATAGAGAAAGAGAGAGAAGGAAAGAAAGAGATGAGAGAGGGAGGAAGAGAGTGTGAGAGAGGAAGAAGCAAGATAGAGAAAGAGAGAGAGAAAGAAAGATGAGAAAGGAAGGAAGAGAGTGACGTCATCGGGTGGGAAAAATCGCGATATAGCGTTTCGCGAAGATCGAGATCGCGAAGATCGAGGGATCACTGTACAGTGATACCTTGTCTTACAAACTTAATTGGCTCTGGGACGAGGTTCTTAAGGTGAAAGGTTTGTAAGAGGAAACAATGTTTCCCATAGGAATCAATGGAAAAGCGATTAATGCGTGCAAGCCCAAAATTCACCCCTTTTGCCAGCCAAAGCGCCCATTTTTGCGCTGCTGGGATTCCCCTGAGGTTCCCCTCCATAGAAAACCCCACCTCCGGACTTCTGTGTTTTTGCAATGCTGTAGGGGAATCCCAGCAGGGGAATCCCAGCATCGCAAAAACAAGCGCTTCGCTGGCAAAGGAAGTCCGGAGGTGGGGTTTCCCATGGAGGAGAGCCTCAGGGGAATCCCAGCAGCGGAAAAATGGGTGCTTCGCTGGCAACTGGAGTCTGGAGGCGGGGCATCCCAGCGGCGGCGGTGGGTTTGTAAGGTGAAAATAGTTTGTAAGAAGAGGCAAAACAATCTTAAACCCCGGGTTTGTATCTCGAAAAGTTTGTATGATGAGGCGTTTGTAAGATGAGGTATCACTGTACTCTCTTGAACTGGACTCCCTTGAACTTGACTCCCAAATTTCTATGGATTTTATGTACCGTATTTTTCAGAGTATAAAATTCACCTTTTTCCTCCCAAAAGAGGGTGAAAATCTGGGTGCATCCTATACCCAGGGGGTGGGCTGCTGCCCAGCTGGGGGGGGGGGAATACAGTGGGGTAGCAAAAATGGAGCTCCATCCCAGATCACCCAATTTGCACTGAAAGATGTTGAAAGAAAATGTAGGGCATCCTGCATAAGCCACGCCCACAGTGTGGTAGTAAAAAATTTGTAGCCCTTCACTGCTTATAACTCAATCTCTCAAACAGAGCTTCAGAAAAGAAGCCCTAAAATGGAGCTTCAAAAGGAAGCCCTCAAATAGAGCTTCAGGAAAAAAAGCATCTGAAATGGAGGTTTCAGAGGCAGTGAGAAAAAAAGCAAGGTGCAGGGCCCACCACCAACGAACCTGTTGCTAAAATTCACTTCTGAGAACATCTGATTGGGGGCATTCCAGGAACCTGCTCTGCCTGCCAAACAGCTTTTCTCTTATTTTCCTTCCTAAAAACTAAGGTACATCTTCTACTCCAATGCGACTTGTACTCTGAAAAACATGGTAGTTTTTATTTTTCCAACAAAATGAAAGTTACTCATCACTGCATTTTTCTGGGATGCTTGTTTTCAAGTCCTCAGCCTAGTCTACAGTTCTAAGAAATTACTGGTGGTTCAAGCTGATGAAACAATTTCAAGATCAGCTTAGATCAACTAAGTGCTATAATCTTTTATTCATATTTGGAATCCAGAGTCTCTGATACTAAATTAATCAGTTTTTAAAATCAGCATCTAGATTAGTCTTGGAGTAGTCCTGGAAATTGTCAGTTATTTGTAGGGCTGCGACCACCCCTCATAGCCTGAGTACCAAAATATATGTACACACTTTCCTGACCAAATAAGCATTAATGCAGTTTGATCAAGTTGATTATCATTGGTTTACATCTGCCTGTTATGCATGCTAGGAAACATTAATGTATCTTTGCTGATTGAGTTATAAAAGGGTAGTAGTCAATCCTTGCAGAGAATGTGAAGATAATGTAAACAATAATAAAATTGCTACAGCTCCCCTCTCTGCCTAATTACTTTGCATTATTAAATTTGTCGCCTGAAACTGTCCCTTGGAACTGCCTTGCTGGCTTGAGCTGTTGTATGAATTATTACGCAATATCTGAAAGTGAACTCCTTTCCAGGGCAACCTTACAAAACGCAGTTATTTGTCATCTCTTTCTGGCTAGACTTTTTGCCCATTTTGTATTCAAAGAGTGGGTAAGGGGGAGGGGAGATTAGGGGATCCTGGAAACATTGGAAAGAGACAATTTATGGGAAGCAAGCAGTTCTGCTGAAACTCAGCAGGGAGAAAATGGAAAGGGGATAAGACTGAAATGATGTCACCCCCGAGCTATACAAAGGAAAGTGGGAAGCTGATTTCCTCAATGGAGATTACATCACCCAACCAGAGAGGAGTTTCCAAAGTCTTTTATTAATGTGTAACATCAGTTACATGCACACACATACAAGAAGGGGGAGTGTATAAAAATATTTTTTTAAAATAATAAAATGTTTGACAAATTGGTTATCCTGAAGGAAGATTTAAAAAGGGTTGGGAGCTGATTTTGTGATATACAGTGTTCCCTCGATTTTCGCGGGTTCGAACTTCGCGAAAAGTCTATACCACAGTTTTTCAAAAATATTAATTAAAAAATACTTTGTGGGTTTTTTCCCTATACTGTACCACGTTTTTTCCCCGCCCGATGACGTTATATGTCATCGCCAAACTTTCATCTGCCTATAATAAATATTTTTTTTAATAAACTTTAATAAGTAAACATGGTGAGTAATAATCTAAATGGTTGCTAAGGGAATGGGAAATTGCAATTTAGGGGTTTAAAGTGTTAAGGGAAGGCTTGTGATACTGTTCATAGCCAAAAATATGTATTTACTTCCGCATCTCTACTTCATGGAAATTCAACTTTCGCGGGCAGTCTCGGAACGCATCCCCCGCGAAAATCGAGGGAACACTGTATTGTCAAGGCATTCCAGAAGAGCAAAACAGACTCCTGAAAGAGCAAAACTGAGATGAATTTTGAATGCTGTAAAGAATGTCAGTCTAAGTCTTATTATGGCTCCTTGGAGGCCCTGTTCACTCCTTTTTTTCATTAGCAATGCTTCTAAGTTGGTTCTCTTTTAGCTGGAAGTATTATTGGATTCTGCCAAAAAGGGGAAGGAATGTGAAGGTGAAAATAGAGGAGCTTTCAAAATCCATTGCTATTTTGCTCTTCAAATTCCACTTTGGCTTCCTTGTCATCATTTGTGTAATGCTGGTTATACTAGTGCCTTTTGGGAAAAATTACATTCTTCTGTCACATGAAAGGTAGTGATGGGCGAACCCAACGGTGTTCGGGTTTGGCAAGTTCGGACGAACTTTACTCAAAATTCAGCCAAACCCGAACCAAACTCAAACCCGAACGGGGAATCCCTCTCACAAAGAGATTCCGGGGGCAGAGCTTTGACGTTACTGGCAGGTTGCTAAGGATGCATGTTTATTTTTACGTAAAAGGACCGCCCTTTGCTTGCAGCGCCGCTGTGGCATCCTTTTTTGTAAAAATAACGTTTATTTTTACGTGAAGACCTCCCTTTGAAGGAGCTGGGGAATCCCTCCCATGAAGAGATTCCGAGGGCAGAGTTTTGACGTCACTGGCAGGTTGCTAAGGACGCCAAGGTGATCACTTCCTGGATTCCATGGAATCCAGGAAGTGATCACCTTGGCGTCCTTAGCAACCTGCCGGTGACGTCAAAGCTCCGAACGCCAAACACAACTCCGAACATTGCCCAAAGTTTGAAAAAAAATTGGGTTCGTGTTCAGCATACCGAACACCGCAAAATTCAGTACAGACCCGAACTGTGAGGGTTTGGTTCACCTATCACTAATGAAAGGTTAACAAATTCATCAATGCCTAAACTTTTGTGGACCACAGCTCACAAACCACTTTAGAAATATTTTCTGGATTACAATTTTTATTTCCTTCAAAAAGAAAAATAATTAGTCTTGCTTTTAGCAATGCTGTTTGGTTACCTTTACATATTTGTATTTTTGCTTCTATTTTTTTCCCCTAATCTATGACGTATTTTTTTAGTTGACCCATTTTCACAGCAATCTTAAAAAGTGCAGGCATTGGCTTTTTAGCTAAACTTTGATCCGTGTTAGATTTAATATTTGCTTCTGATTCTTCATGCTTCTCAAGATGTACAGAAATGCTACTTTGTTGTAGGATTTAATGACATGGTTTCCTTCTGCTCTCTCTTAAACGAGGTCAAGGCATAATTACTTTAAGTGTCTTTCTTATACTCCCTCTTTTCCCCCAACAAAGTAGTCTTTAATTTTGCTTCAACTCTTCTTCAAGGTTATCGCTGCAATTTTCTTCATGGACACTTCCGCATGAACTTCAATTTACAAAATTTCCCAGCCAGCATCTTAAATCTGCTGAAGTTGTGAAATGCTGCTCTACACTTATGAAAAATAAAGCCTGCAAAATCATTTGAATACATTGATTAGAAAGTTATTCTTCATGAAAGGAAGTCTATATGTCCAGATAGGATTTGCATAGACAGCTTCTTTTTGCTATATATGAAATGATTGTGTGACCACTGAATACTGCATGATCACTTGATTATTTCAGGAAGTGCTGTTTTGTCTTAAAAAGTTCTATAAATGGTGCTTTCTGTTGTACATGAAGTAAATTCAGTATAAGAGAGAGAGATTTCATTTAAAAAGATAAGCACAAATAATTTCTGCCACAAGATACACTTTTAAGTAAATTATTTCCTCTTTTATTCCTCTGTTCATTTTATTGCAATCACATGAAAAAAAAAGCTATTTTAAAAATTGCTGTAGAATTAACGTACTATAAGCAGGAAAAGAAAGATAACGTACAGGATAGGTTTTGTTCTGTATTTTTTGCTTTTATAGTCCTTCCCTTAGGAAACAAATTGCCATTTAAAATCTGATAGACAATATGGGAGCCACATTAATTTTCAGTTAGAAATGCAACAATAGGGGGAAGATACAAAAGATACATTTCAATCTTTCTGATTTTACTTGGAGCCTTTACCATTGATTTTGGGGTGGAAAATGTTAAGTCCATTCACACCTTTAAATAATTGCTGGCTTTATATACTCTGAAATAAGAAGGACTCACATTACTTTAGGCATTTAGATGCTGGAGTTTTTATTTTTAGTACAGTATTTTGAAGAGATGGGATAGCCAAGTGAGAAGGCATAGAAATTGTGATGAATCTTTTGGACTTAGTGTTCTGCCGGACTCTATGGTAGGAGCCTCCCAAAAATTCAAAGGTACAAATTTCAGACACACACACGTTTGAAAATTCAAAACAATGTTCTTTATCACAAAATTCAAAATAAACTAAGCACTCTTTTTGTATTGCAAAGCGCACTCGTCCCAAAACAACCTGGTAGTTTGTACAAGTCCCTTATCAGTTCGTAAGTACTTAGATTGCAGCTGTGAAGAAAGTCACAGCCCTTCTTCCACAAAGTGAAACACACTTTGCTCTGCTTTGGTTTCAAAGTGGTGAAAAGTCAACAAACAAAGGCCGGAGTCAGCAAAACATTCATGAAACACAACGATCAGATAATTCTCCACAACGGCCAAATCCACACGCTGCTATTTATAGCAGCAGTACTAATTACAGCAGCCCCACCCAACCACAGGTGGCCTCATTTACTTTTGTAATAATCCTTTAGTTGTTGCTTCCTATGCATCACTCTACGCATGTGTGTATGTGTCATTAATTCTTGTTCAGAATCCAGAGATGATACAGATGATTGATCTCCTCCTGGGCTGTCTGCCAAACTCTCCTCCTCCCTGTCACTCATGCCTCCTTGGTCAGAGGAGACTTCGTCGGCAGATTCCACTAGGAGCAAAACAGGCCTGCAGCATGTGGATGTCTCCCCCACATCCACCTGCACATTCCTTGGGGCAGGAGCTGGGCCAGAGCTAACCACAACACTTAGTATGTCAAAATTTCAGAAAATCCTCAATTTTACTCTGCTGGTTTGTCAAACCCAGCCACCCCAAATAAAACAGACACTATTTTCTATCTACCCCTCATCCATCTAGACCAAGGGTGGGCTGTCGGAGATTTGCAGGGGTAAGATTATCTGCAGTTCAGAAAACCCCCAAATCCCACTCCTGGCTGGCCCTGCCCTACCCCTTCCAAGAGTCCCCACCTGGCCCATTTGGGATGCAGATAAGTGCAGGGCGTGCACGGAAGCTCAGAGAGGGCAAAAAATGGGCCTACCAGAAGTTGGGGGTAGGCCCATTTTTCACCCTCTCCGAGTGTCAGCCTCACGGTGTTTCATCCTTCAACTGCACTTCAGCTATCATAATAATTATTAATAATAATAATTTTATTAGATTTGTATGCCGCCCCTCTCCGAAGACTCGGACAATACTCTAGCAAAACAAATCTAATATTAAAAAAGAAGCATATAAAACTCTATCATATTTAAAAACCAAACAACACATACATATCAAACATAAAATATAAAGAGCCTGAGGAAAAGGTGTCTCAACTCCCTCATGCCTGGCGGTATAGGTGGGTCTTGAGTAGTTTACGAAAGACAAGGAGGGTGGGGGCAGTTCTAATAAATAAAAGGGGGTTGGGGATTTGGGTTTTTTGGGGGGGGAATAGCTGGAGAGGCCCCAGTAAGTTTATGGACAGGATTTTGTGCCCATTCCTGAATTACCGCAAAACGAGCCTAAACACCCCACTTTAAAAGAGTGGGTGACTCAGTTAATGTCAAATTGGCCGATAGCCCCTAAGGCTCCCAATGAGGCTCATCAAGCCCATAAGGCTCAAGCCGATTAAAAAAAACCTATGAGGTAGAAGATAGAGTTTTTTTATCAACAAAGTTTCTACAGACCACCCAGAAGTCTAAAAAACTAGGATCCAAGTATGTGGGCCCTTTCCCTATAGTGAAGGTGGTAAACCCAGTGGCCATGAAGCTGGGCTTGCCTACAACTTTGCATAGGATCCACCCAGTGTTCCATATCAGCCTGCTGAAACTGGAACACACCACAGAGCTACGACCAGCCTCAGTAGATCCTCCAACTCCCCTACTCATTGAAGGAGAGCAACATTTCGAGGTTAAAGAAATCCTGGACTCATGAAAACAAAGGGGGAAATTGCAGTGCCTAGTATCTTGGAAACATTTCTCTCCATCTCATGCAAAGTAGGAGTCAGGGAAGCACGTGAATGCCAGAAAGAAATTGATCGCTTTACAGCCAAATATCCTGATAAACCGTAATGCATAACCTTATTATTTCCATTTGTTTTATCTTTTTCTTCCTTTTTCTAGGACTAATGTCCCTGCTCTAGACGGGTCAGAATGTCAGCCTTGCTGTGTTTCATCCTTCAACTGTGCTTCAACTGTCAAAAGTAAAGGGGGGTTGGGGTAGGGATTTGGTTTTTTGGGTAGGGGGGAAGTAGCTGAAGAGCCCCAGTAAATTTTGTTTCTTCTGGCGAAGGCCGGGGAAGTTTTGTTTCTCCTGGGAAGAGGTGATAAGGGGCCTGTTAGTGGCGTGCATTCCAAAAGCATGATGCAACAGTGAAGATGTATCCACCTGATGAAGATGGACAATGGGGATTAGTTGTCTTGACAAGTGTTTTTGAGAATAGTTGTCATTCTGGTGAATGCTGGTGTGATGCAAAATATTGTTTCAGGTTATCTTTACCGCATTTATCATAGGTTTGCCATCCTAGTGTCTATTCTTCTCTGATTGGATTAATGTTAGATTTGCTGTAATTGGACATGGCATTGGCATCCTTCATTCTCAAAAGGCCATGGTATCATGCTCTGTATTCCCCAGAGCATGAAGCCTGGGTACGTTAGTATGGAGGATAGACTGTTACCCAATTTGACATACAGATTTGACATACATGCACACCATACTTGGTTTTAAAAGAAATCAGAGTTTATTTGGAGCAAATGCATCCAATGGAACTGTTGGTTAGGGTTTTTCAAAAATAATCATTTATGCCTTTTTCTAAAGAATACAGAGTTGGAGGAAGCCACAGATGTCTTATAGTCCAACCTCCATGCTCAAGCAGGAAACCCTATACCAGTGATGGTGAACCTTTTTTTCCTTGAGTGCCAAAAGAGTGTGTGCACACGCTATTGCGCATGGGCAAGTGCCCCCATTCATAATTCAATGCCTGGGGAGGGTGAAAACAGCTTGCCCCACCTCCTGGAGGCCAACTTTAGGCCAGAAATGGCCTGTCTCCCAACTTCTGGTAGGCCCAGTAGGCTCGTGTTTCGCCCTTCTCAGACTCCAAGGGCTTCCCTGGAGCTGGGGGAGGGTAAAAATGCCCTTTCCCATCCCCACCAGAGGCACTCTGGAAGCCAAAAACATCCTCCCAGAGCCTCTGTAAGACCCAAAAATCAGCTAGCACACATGCACATTGGAGCTAAACTAGGGCAACAGCTTGCAGGCCAGCAGATATGGCTCCGCATGCCACTTGTGGCACACATGCCATAGGTTCACAATTACTTCCCTACACTATTTCATTAAAACAGTTGTCCAATCTTTTCTTTAAAACCTCCAGTATTGGAACACTCACAACTTTTTCAAATCAGCATGTTGCAAAAGCAAGATACCACAGGAAGATACAGTCATCTCTGAGTCATCTGCTTCTTGATCATTTTATTTCTTGTAGTTTCTAAGCAATTTTGACATAGATAAGTATACAACAGTCCATAGTTCCCTCTAAGCTGAGCAGTGAGCAATCGCTCACTTAAAAATCATCATCAACTCAGAGTTTTCCAAACCTTCCCAGAAGCCGAGAGGGAAAGAGTGAGAGGGAAGGAGAGAGAGAGGAAGAGAGGAAGAGAGAGAAACAGATAGAAAAAAGAGAGGAAGGAAAAGAGAAAGAAAAAGAATGGGAGTAAGGAAGAGAGAAAGAAAATCAAAATCTAGTTTGAAACTAGCTCAACTATTTAAGTGGCATTTTGATATTGATAGAGTTGCCCTATTATGAGCTCACTGTTATAGACACACAGTACAGTATTTTATTTTGAAATTCTCTGAGGCAAAACAGGGTGGGGTTTTTGTTTGTTTGTTTGTTTGTTTATCTATCTATCTATTTATTTATTTATTTATTTATTTATTTATTTATTTATTTATTTATTTATTATTTCTCTGCCGCCCAGTCCCAAAGGGACTGCCGCTCAGACACTATACTTTTCCGCCCACCCCCCAAAAAAATTAGAGGGAACACTGCAACAGTCATACTTAAAAGGAATTTTGGAAGTCATTTAAAAAAAAAAAAAAGCAATTCTCAAGTTTCATCAGGGATTTTAGAGTTACATCCAAACATTCGTGCGTAGACCCAACTATTATTTTGCCAACGTTTTCCAAACTCATAGTATTTTGAAGTGAAATAAAGTTCACTGACAGATCCAAGTCACTTTTTATATCTTTCTTATAGTCTTACGTATCTGTGTCAACTTTTTAAAAATTTGTCTCCTTTGTTGCAACAAATGGCAAAGACTATTCTTTGTAGCAAAATCGGATCTCCCTTTCTTCCTGCAGCCAAAAATATATCTAATCCCACATTCTGATTTTGCAGATAAATACCAGTAGAGCAAATATTTTCTAACTAATTTTTACAGAGAGTGTATCATTTCCTCTGCAAAGGGAAATTTAGTTATGGTGTCATAATATGATTAGTCTGCCATCTGGCTTCATTTTCCTGTCTTTCATATCCATTTGTTTGGAAAATAAGAGATATTCCTGAACTGGACAGGAGCTCTTCTTGAGCACCTGCTGAAAAGAATCATGGGTATGTATTAAAATGATGATAATAATAATAATAATAATAATAATGATGATGATGATGATGATGATGATGATAATAATAATAATATTTTATTTACGGTCAAAGACCATCCATATAATATTAATAATAATTAAAAGGAAAAAGAATAAGAAACAGGACTTTTGACTAAGCAACCAAGATTGACCCATTGTAACTATACAAGAGATGTACATATCTCGCTATGAAGGCACACATTTGTGACGAATGCCCGCTGCTGCTGCGCAGAATCTGGCCACCTGTGCTGTAATCCTGGCCTGCTCATCCCCAAGCAACCATCGGAGATAGGCAACGTCCAAGCGGCCAGGATATCCCTCAATAAGTGGTAGAATATGCTTTCTCCTAATGTCAGTGTAGAAGGAGCATCTCAGGAGCATGTGTCCCTCAGTCTCCACCTCTCCTGAGCCACAAGGGCAAAATCTTTCAGTGGCTGGAGTTCCCTTGTACTTGCCATACAAAACGGCGGATGGAAGCGCATGGCACCGTACAAGAGCAAATGCCTTTCGATGGCTTGCTGACTCTAGCTGTCCTAGGTATCTTGCAGGAGCCATAAAATATCTAGTGTACACATGTATGTTATGCAAGATTAGCCTTCCTCTTGCCCTGATCCTGCTCGTGAGTGAGAATGTAATAATAATTCATTGTAAACATTTTATTGGGGAACTTCTGTTAGATTCAGTGGGTTAAATGTGACCACTTTCTGCCTGGCCTCAAATTTTACTGGTATGTTAGGTCTTTATGGTCTGGCTGTTTTAGCCAATTGACCTCTAGATTCTTCTATTCTTTCCAACTCAGTGGAATGTCTGTGGAGATTCTCAGGTATCCAGATCATGGTTGTCCCAAGTGTTGTGATTCAGTCTGAGGCTCCTCAGGGAACGGCTGGAACTCTGCCGGCTCCATGCTCAGAGGGGGAGGACGAGGAACAGGAGGAGGAGGACCAGGCAGACGGGGAAGAGGATTGTCAGGATGAGGAGGAGGAAGAACAGCCTGAGACCCCCAGGGGGGAGCTCTCCCCAGCGAGTAGCCTGGAGTCATTAGATGAGAACGCACAAGCCATCATAGATATGAGGCAGAGAAGGGCAGCACAACAAAGGGGACAATTAGTCAGGTATTTCCATCCCTAATAGGCAACAGCTAGGTTTGGGTGTGGTTCTCCTCAGAAAGGTTGAAAAGGCAGGCACGCCCTTCCTGTATTGTGGAGAGTTATCTTTTGGGAGTCCTGTGACCTTGCTTCGATCCTTGGCGTCTCTGATTCTGGCTTGTGGCCTCGAAGGCTGAAAACTTGGGAGAGGTGTGGGTTTTATTATCTACAGTGGTGTGTGTGCCAGCAAGAAGCCTGTTGTATTGTCTGGCCGTCGTGACTTTTCTGTGAAGCTTCATAGCATTCCAGTTTGTAAGAACAGTTTTTGTTATCTGTGTTTGTTTTCAAAGATATAAAATGACTTTGCTTTTTACCAGCGTGTCTTGATACTCTTTTTAGTTGGTGTTGACGTCTGGGGGAACCCAGACAGAACACCCAAGATGCTTTTTCAAGAAGCAACTGGACTTTCTGATTTTTCTTTGAAGGCGTTTCACTTCTCATCCAGGAAGTTTCTTCAGCTCTGGCAGGATAAGAAGTGAAACACCTTCAAATAAAAACCAGACAGTCCAGTTGCCTCTTGAAAAAAAGCATCTTTGGGACAATTCAGTGAATGCAAGAAGGAAACTAAGTGAAGCAGGTTAGACCTCTACCAGCCTGTCAGCAGGGATATTTTCCAAACCCTGAATAGAACTAAATCAGACTTGCTGTTGGGGGAGAGTCCACCAAAAGTGAGATCAAGTTTGGAAATGATCAGGGCATGCTGAGAGAAACATTCCAGAAAACAACCACAACCCAATGGACTCTACTGGAAGAGGCGGTTGGGAAATGACTCAGAATGTTGCTAAATTTTCCATTCTAAGGGCACTTCTCTCTTTGCTTCTGATCATGAGCCCCAGGATGGAGTGCTTTTTAACAGGGTTGAAATAACCTCCAGAAATCATCATTGTAAAATTGTATGATTTTATTACCACATGTGGCTCTTTAAAGGACAAATGTCTTTGCCAGTAGATCTAGTGGAGTTAGCTTTCAGAAAATGGCTTCAGCAGCCAAGGGGATTTCAATTGTCAGGGTGGCTTTTTGTTTTACTCATCCTAATTGCCTTCAGGCAGGAGGAATGTAGATTTAACCTACTTATTCAGCACTACAGCTACAAATACAATGCAATTTCAGACAGATTATCCTTTTTAATCAGTGCACATAAAGTCTATGAAAGCTGATTTGCTTTAAATATTCTTTCAGAAGAAATAAGGATTATAGAGAGGTGTTAGAAGATGGCAGAGGAGATAGGTGCCTGGCTTATTTATTTATTTATTTATTGGATTTGTATGCCGCCCCTCTCCATGGACTCGGGGCGGCTAACAACAGTGACAAAAAACAGAATGTAAAAAAATCCAATGCTACAACAGCTAAAAACCCTTGTTATAAAAACCAATCATACATACAAACATACCATACATAAATTGTAGAAGCCTAGGGGGAAAGATTATCTTAATTCCCCCATGCCTGATGGCAGAGGTGGGTTTTGAGGAGCTTACGAAAGGCAAGGAGGGTGGGGGCTATTCTAATCTCTGGGTGGAGTTGGTTCCAGAGGGCAGGGGCCACCACAGAGAAGGCTCTTCCCCTGGGCCCCGCCAACCGACATTGTTTAGTTGATGGGACCCGGAGAAGGCCCACTCTGTGGGACCTAACTGGTCACTGGGATTCGTGTGGCAGAAGGCGGTCCCTGAGGTAATCTGGCCCGGTGCCATGAAGGGCTTTATAGGTCATAACCAACACTTTGAATTGTGACCGGAAACTGATCGGCAACCAATGCAGACTGCGGAGTGTTGGTGTGACATGGGCATATTTAGGGAAGCCCATGATTGCTCTCGCAGCTGCATTCTGCACGATCTGAAGTTTCCGAACACTTTTCAAAGGTAGCCCCATGTAGAGAGTGTTACAGTAGTCGAGCCTCGAGGTGATGAGGGCATGAGTGACTGTGAGCAGTGACTCTCAGTCCAAATAGGGCCACAACTGGTGCACCAGGCGAACCTGGGCAAACGCCCCCCTCGCCACAGCTGAAAGATGTTTCTCTAATGTGAGCTGTGGATTGAGGAGGACCCCAAGTTGTGGACCCTCTCTGAGGGGGTCAATAACTCCCCCCCCAGGGTAATGGATGGACAGATGGAATTGTCCTTGGGAGGCAAAACCCATAGCCACTCCGTCTTATCAGGCTTTCATCAGATATGGAATCTTGACAGGCAATTTATAAATAACGGTCATTTTAAAATTCAAACTAAAACAGGTCTAGGACAATTCACTCTGGCCTCCCCATCCCAACCAATCTACCATGTTCTCCCCTCCATGGCCGCACTGCCCTGGCCATTTCATTCCAGATGACCTTACTTACGGTGACCCTTCCTTTCTGGGTCACGGTGAGCCCCGCTATACACACTTCCCCCCTGGGTCTCTTCTGTGCTTTGCTCCGGGTGACTCACTATGGGGCAAATTGCCATGGCCAATTTGCTACATGGGACAATTAGATCCCAGGATGCAAATGCTGCCACTGCCACACACACACCTCTCCCTCCCTCTCAAGGAAAGACTCCTGCTGGCTTGGCCACCGCCCAGGCTTGGAAGATGCAAGGCAGGCCCATCCCCGTGCACTCTCCGTGCCTACCTTGCAAAGACAATTCTCACCTGGCCAGCCCAGCCCTGTCGGGGTACATATTTGCTCTTGGTGTCATTCCTACTGAGGCACATTTCGCCCCCATGTGCATGGCAAAGATGCAATCATTTTAAACTAGGCTGCATATAGCATTGCACATGATCTTGCCAGGCACAAATGCCCTCTACAGCAGTGTTTCCCAATCTTGGCAACTTGAAGATATTTGGACTTCAACTCCCAGAATTCCCCAGCCAACGAATGCTGGCTGGGGAATTCTGGGAGTTGAAGTCCAGATGTCTTCAAGTTGCCAAGGTTGGGAAACACTGCTCTACAGGACACACATAACCCTGAACATATCATTCCAAGCAACAACAAAAAAATTAAATTTGCAATCTACACAAACAGCCTGGAAAGGTGTTTGGTAGAAGGGGGGGAGGGGAGAATACCAGTGAAAGGCCAGGCCTGTTCCTTAGGCTATGTTTTTAGATTCTCACTTTCTCTACTGCCCTGGATTTGAGTTGACCCAGCCAGCTTCTCATGACCACTTCAGTTCCAAGGATGAGTTAGGCTAACAGAGTCCTCCAGGACTGGTTGGCCTTTTTTAATTGATCTGGGTTGGCTAATTTTGCAAACACACCCACCAGGGTCTTTGTGGCACTCGCACCTTTGTAGTTTAGTGCAAGAGGCAACAAAAAATAAATCTATATAGACTCAAAGATGGATTGACAGTGTCCGGATGGGAAAAGTGGATTACAATAGATTATTTACCTTATCTCAATTCAATTCAATTCAATTTATTAGATTTGTATGCCGCCCTTCTCCAAAGACTCGGGGCGGCTCACAAAAGGCTTATCTCTTTTTCTCTCTATTCCCCACCCCACCCCAGTGGCCTCGAGTCTTTCTTTGAGAGGAGGGAGGGGGAGAAGCAGGTGTGCAATTGTAGCATCCATATCCTGGGAACTATCAGTTGTACCAATAATTGTTCTGTGCAGAGAATTGCCCTGCAGCAAACCCTGCAGCAAGGAGAAGGAGCAAAAGGGGACGAATGACTAGGGAGGAGAGGATACAATGGGTTGGGTGGGGGCAGAGGTGAAGGGCTGAGCAGGGGGTCACAGACGGACAATCATGGTAGGTCGGCTAAAATGGGAAAGCAAGGTGACTGCAGTCAGTTGTCCCATTCTGAATTCGAGATTTAAAATTTAAATCTTTAAAGATAAGATTTAAAGATAAAAGGTAGAGAAGTAACTTTGCAGAAGATACAAGAAATTGCAATAAGCTGAAAAGCAATTTCTTCAAAGTCTAAACATCATTTATTTATTTATTTATTGAACTTTTATGCCGCCCCTCTCCGAAGACTCAGGGCAGCTCACAAGATATAATAAAACAATACATAACATTTCGGGTCCAATTAATTAAATATTTAATCTAAACTAAAAACCCTGAAAAACTAGTCATTCTCATTCAATCAGTTTCTCTCAGTCCATTCATCGGCCAGGGGACAAGAATCTAATGGCCCCAGGCCTGGCAACATAAGTGAGTCTTGAGACTCTTGCAGAAGGCAAGGAAGGTGGGGGCAATATGGATCTCCAGGAGGAATTGATGCGGCAGGAGGCGGTCCCGTAGGTATTCTGGTCCGATGCCATCTAGGGCTGTATAAGTCATAACCAACACCTTGAATTGTTTCCGGAAACCAATTGGCATCCAATGCAGTCCATGGAGTGTTGGTAAAATATGTACATGCCTGGGTAAACCCATGACATCTCGCGCGGCTGCATTTTACCTAGTTTGCAGTTTCCGAACGCTCTTCAGAGGTAGCCCCATGTATATGTCTGGTATTGTATATTGTATATGTCTGGTACTAATATTTGAACCCTGAGTAAAACAATGTATTTGTTGCCTTGCATACTCCAGCCTTCACAATACAGGATTATTCAAAAGGAATTTCTTGATACATTGCTTCAGTTCTCAAGCATTGCCATGCAATGAGTCAGTGACCATTTGAAAAAGGAATTACCTAAGTTCTGAATGGCTGCCACAGAGGTGAAGTAATTGTGTCATTCTTTCAGCAACATTCAGTTGCTTGTTTATCCTCGGAATGCCCCCAAATGTGACTGGTAGGAAGGGTACCCAAGCGGGCTCTTTGTGCTTGGTCTGTGAGATCCCTAGACCTAACTGTGTGTGATTTTCTTTTTATGGGGATATGTAAAAGATCACGTTTATGTTCCACCGTTACCCACTAACCTCAATGGCCTTAAACATCAAATAACAACAGCGATCAACTCAGTGGATTGTGATATGCTGATACACACCTTGGGAGATTTGTCTTATCACATTGATGTTGTCCATGCTGCAGGTGGTGGCCACAATGAACACTTGTAAGATAAGGAATAAAAGTTGATTGTGAGTAGAATACTTGCGACTTGGCTGGAGTTTTGCATTACTTTTCTTTAATAAAATATGTCATGAAATTGATTCTTTTTTTTTTTTGAATAATTCTGTATTTTAATGGTTTTTCATGCGTCAATTAAATATGAATTGAATCAGGAATAACAGACCCAAGTCTGAGGTTAAAAAGGTCAAAATGGCTTAAATATATCCTAAGTGCTTAAAGACACACATCTCCCCCGCCCCTAAAAGAGGGTGGAAATGTCGGTGCATCTTATATACACCAAATATAGCCATTTTTGATTTCTCAAACCCCGCTCATGTGTCCCATTTTTATGAAAAATATGCTTGTTTTTTGCAAAAATGGAGTAGACAGGGGGTCTGGAAAGCTTGCAGAGAACTGCTGCGGACTGTGGGAAGGCAAAAATGTCCCAATTTTTGTGAAAAAATGGGCGAAAAACAGGGAGACTTTTTTTTTTTTTACAAAAACAGCATTTTTGCCAATCCCTATCACCTAGGAGCTTTTTGCAGACCCTTTGCCCACCCAATTTTTGCAAAAAAAATGGATGAAAAAATGGCCCATTTTGGGGAAAAACAAGGGTGGTTTTGCCTTCTAATTACCCCATCTAGCATGACTGGAGGAGAAAAGTCCACTAGTCTTAAAGCTGTCAAGTTTGAAGTTTGTAAAAAGTGTACAGTGATCCCTCAATTAGCACGGTCTCGATTAGTGCGAAACGCTACAACACGGTTTTTCAAAAAATATTAATTAAAAAATACTCCATGGTTTTTTTGCTATACCACGGTTTTTCCCACCCGATGATGTCATACGTCATCACCAAGAGTCACTTCTCTGTCTCTTTCTCTTTCTTTCCTGTCATTCTCTGCTTCAATCATTTTCTTATTTCTCTTTTTTTCTCCACTTTTTTCTATCATTTCTCTCTCTCTTTCTCTCCCTGTTGCCGGCGTGGTATATGAGAGAGAAAGAGAGAGGCAGAGGTCGGGCGCATTACCGGGAGGTGGAGGCGGCGTGGGGACCTTGGGTGCCGGGGACACCGAGGAGGGGGTGGACGTGGCCTCTCAGCTGCAGAGCCGAACAAGGGCGGAGGCAACAGCGGAGTCCGGCGCTGGGGCCATGCGGGGCCGCTCATCCAGGGGGGCGTGGACTGGCAAGTCGCCCTCCTTTCTCTCTCTTTCTCTCTCTTATACCACACCGGTAACAGGGAGAGAAAGAGAGAGAGCGGAGGGCACCTTGCCGGTCCACGCTCCCCTAGATGAGCGGCTCCGCATGGCCCCAGCGCCGCCCAGGCAAAGGGGAAACCCCAAGATCGCTTGCCGCTTGCTGCTTGCCGTATTGCAGCGAAGGAGGCGAAGCAAGGCTCCAAGCTGCAATACGGCAAGCGGCAAGCGATCTTGGGGTTTCCCCTTTGCCTGGGCGGCGGGAAGACCAAGGGAAGGTTCCTTCAGCTGCCCAACACCTGATCCGCTCCGCAGCGCGGTAGCAGCGAGGAGCCGAAGATGGGGTTTCCCCTTTGCCTGGGCAACGGGGGAAACCCCATCTTCGGCTCCTCGCTGCTTCCACGCTGCGGAGCAGATCAGCTGTTGGGCGGCCGAAGGAACCTTCCCTTGGTCTTCCCCGCTGCCCACACGCAAAATCCACCATCTGCGCATGTGCGGCCATGAAAAAAATGGCGCGCATGCGCAGATGGTGTTTTTTACTTCCGCACCACTATAACGCGGAAATCGATTAGCGCGGGAGGTCTTGGAACGTAACCCCCGCGCTAATCGAGGGATCACTGTACATGTAAAAAGTATACAGTGTTCCCTCGATTTTCGCGGGGGATGCGTTCCGACACCTCCCGCGAAAGTCGAATTTCCGCAAAGTAGAGATGCGGATGTAAATATACTATTTTTGGCTATGAACAGTATCACAAGCCTTCCCTTAACACTTTAAACCCCTAAATTGCAATTTCCTATCCCCTTAGCAACCATTTAGATTATTACTCACCAGGGTTATTTATTAAAGTTTATTTAAACAAATATTTATTAAAGGCGGACAAAAGTTTGGCGATGACATATGACGTTATCAGGCGGGGAAAAACATAGTATAGAGGAAAAAACCGCAAAGTATTTTTTAATTAATATTTTTGAAAAACCGTGGTATAGATTTTTCGTGAAGTTTGAACCCGCGAAAATCGAGGGAACACTGTACATGGTTGTAAAAAATAATCAGCTACACTGGTATTTTATTAAATCATATATTACTACACTACTTGGTTCAGAATAGTTTTTTCCTTAAAATCAAGGTATGTCTTATATTTCAGTGCGTCTTATACTCCAAAAGATGCGGTAAATTCTGTCTCTGATACATATACAAAGTAGACAGGGCTTCATGACACTTTCATTACCATGTGTTTTTTGTTTAGAGATTACAAACCATGAACTTACAGAGAGGTTTCAACTTAATGGGAAATTGTGCAAGAAATACTTATATGCACACACATTCATTCAGAATCTTCAAAAGCTTCAGAATCATAGGATTTCTTCATTTTTATCAGTTCTTTTCATTAATTTTTATCTTCTTTAAAAATGCTAATCTTTACAATATATATTTCAGTAAAATTGGAATCTTATTTTGTCTAGGAAAATAACTTTAAAGGTGCAGCACAAGACTTGCCAAACACAGCTTGCTGCAATTATATGTCACGATTTTTCCAGCCATCTATTTGAAATATCAGTAAACCCCATTTTCTTGGTAACGGGATGGAGTCAGTAGACGACGTTTGGATAGAAATGCCTATATTTACATTGAGACATTTCCAGTTCTTTCCCAGAACCACAGTGCATTGCTGCCAGAGTATTCACACAGTGGTTTCCTATGGAACTAAGCCACAAAAAATGTAGTTTGTTGAGAGAAGCTGCATAAGTTCCAAGATTCAAACATTTACATTTTGCTATGAATATTCATATAAATTCTGCGGGCCTAAAGATGGGCTCGTATGCAGGTATGGATAAATTTCAGGGACATCCTTATGCTAGTCTTAAGAGAAGGAAATGTTTATCAACGTATTTTGAAAAGTGCCTATTTGCAATGGCTCAATTTTATGTCTGACATTCAAAAAAGTAGATCCCAGGAGGTAATTGAATAAATGCACTCAAAACTAAGTTGATTTGAGTTTTAAATTTTAATTTTTCATAGCTATAATAGCAAGAGCAAGAGCACTTACACTTATATACAATTTTACAGTGCTTTAGTGTGGTTTACAAAGTCAGCCTATTGCCCCCAACAATCTGGGTCATCATTTTATCAACCTTGGATGGATGGAAGGATAAGTCAACCTTGAACCTGGTGAGATTTGAACTGCCAAATTGCAAGCAGCAAGCAGCCAGCAGAAGTAGCCTGCAGTACTGCAGTCTAACCACTGCTCCATCGCAGCTCATTAATCCTGTACATTTGATAGGGGCATCTGCATGGAATTATGTATCAAAAAAAGAAAATAGCTATTTGATTATTTTTTTTAAAACATCTTGACTTTTTAAAAATCACTTTAGGAAAAGTCCCTGCCTTTAGCTCTATGGTTTGTCTTTTAAACTTTTACTAAATACACTAATACACATGATCCAATGAATGTTCTACTTAACTTATGGAATTTAGTTCTAGTTGTTTATGCATGTAATTGTACTGATCCTTATTATAAATAGGGGCGTGCATAAGCGTACCAGCATGTCTAGCGTCACTGTCCTAATGTTCCCTTTTATTTGTATCCATTTCATGTATTCATAATTATATTTTTATATCTATTATCTAATGCATGCCTTACAAAATAAATAAATAATTAATATTTAAGTAATCTGTATGTTACTGAAGAGTAATAGTGTTCTCTCAGCACTCACAGTAATAGATCACTTAAATTACACACAATTGTTCTTTGTTTTTTAAAAAAAAACCATGGAAAGCAACATAAGCATTTCAATAACAGCAATTAAAGAAAGAAATCAGTTTTGACCCAATATCATAACAAGCAGATATAAGATCTCAGGTGAAAGATTGCGGGGAGATATCTCCAGATACTGAAAAAGTTTGTGGAAAATACTTGTTCTTAAAATCAATGCAGTCATTCAAATAGAGAAAGAAATTTATATCTGATAAAAAATGGTGTAGCAATGTAGACAAAACAGATAACATGAAATAAAATGGTGGTACATTTTGCAATAAACTGTTCTCAAATACGAGGGTCACCCAGAAAGTAATGCACCACATTTTTTTTTCAATAATTATTCATTGAACACAATGAAACATACACACAAGAAAGAATGATGTTTCTTCTACACTCCCTATTTTTCTACGTAATCTCTGTCCTGTTCTATGGCCTTCCTCCAACAAGACACAAGGATGTGTATGTCCATTCAGTACCACTCCTTGTTCTGGTCACGAAGCCACTTCTGCCCTGTGTGAATCATCCTCAGCTATGTCCAGCGACTAACCGTACTTCTGTCGACTGAAGATTTTCCATAAACTGTACAAAAATATTTCTGAATGTTCCCAACAGTTTCTTTCTCCATAGTGAGAAATTCAATGACGGCAAGCTGCTTGTAATGTACATCACTTACAAATGCCATTTTGAAACACTGCTGCAGCTACGCTATCTGTCTGAAGAAATGCAAAATTTACACACACACTCCTGACAATTCAAATAATGTATATCTAAAGTTTCGCATTTGTACCATTACCGTAGGCTGAGGAAAAAAATGTGGTGTATTACTTTCTGAGTGACCCTCGTATTTTGGTCTCAAGGCCCTACTTCAGAGAGCTTTGATTTATGTGGATCATATCTATCTATATCTACTATACAGTATTAAATACTAAATATGTTAAAATATTTGACTTTATGAACCCCTGAAATTGTTTCTGTCTCCAGGGCTCCCCATACCACACTATGAGAACTGCTGTTCTAAGATAATATGCAATGGAGTATATCTATATCATCTGATTGAGATAATATTAACTGGCTAACAAGAAAAGATGGAGTATACTATACATAATGATACTCTTTCTCAATTCTGCATAAGAACAAGTTGTTTTATGTAGACAATGCATAGCACAAGAGATATTACAAAGAGCTAAGTAATCACCTTTTCAAGATAAGAACTAGGGAA
The DNA here is from genome assembly GCF_031021105.1 of Erythrolamprus reginae. NCBI lineage: Eukaryota > Metazoa > Chordata > Lepidosauria > Squamata > Dipsadidae > Erythrolamprus > Erythrolamprus reginae. The sequence goes on along the minus strand of NC_091963.1, from coordinate 28,984,397 downwards.
AATGTATGCCCAAATTTAAGATAGTGGTGTAGAGAGTCTTGATGCAAATGGAATAAAAAATGAGTTCTGTTGGAAATAACTTTATCACATCCACATATCTTTTTTTTTTCAAAAAAAGCCAAAGCAAAAACGAACTCTTTTGAAAAGGAACATGAGCAGAGTAGTATTTTACCAAGCTTATAGTGCGAAACTAGCAATTTTAAAAACAACTTCAGAGCCACAGAGAACTTTGATTTTATAAAATCAAAAGAATAATCAAATAATTCTAAATAGCAAAAATTGTTAATTTGGGAAGGCAATCCAATCACATAAGTTAATAAAAATTAAGAAGAGTAATAGGTATAAATGCTTCTATAATTTTCCTTAAAGTTGCTCAACATATTCAAATATATTCCTGATAATCCAAATAAACTATTGATTTGCACATCTCTAATAGAACATCACATCAATTTTTTTATAATTACAAATAAATGGTGTAAAATGTTTATGAACAGGATAACTTTATAGGTAGGATATTGATGCCAGAATGATTTTTTAAAAATCACTATCATTAAGGAAGAAAGGATATGTGACTTGTTACTGTGTAAGGACTGTGTAAGGACATATTTTTGAAGTGAAGTTTTAAATACTGCAAAATACTTCAAATGCTAACAAAATTTAGTGAATAATTAGAATGATACGAGAAAATTAATTTTGCTAGTACAAATGACAGAAATATAAAAGTTCCCCATTAAATATCATATATGGCTAATTGCTATACAAACTGCTGTGATTTAGTTTCAGTGACTTTCTTCTTTTGTAACTTTCAAGCACTACCACAAGCAAATTCTTATTTTTACACCCAACATTTGTATTTGATTGTATTCTACTGAAAATTGATCTCCAGATGTCTGCAAGCGTGCTTCCCCAATGAAGGAGGCATCTGTTTCTCTTCCTCATTCTCCAGATGTACTGAATGCATCTAAAATTTCATTTGCAATACTGCATTTTTGAATATAAGCCAATTCATGGAGCGTTCTGGTAGTTTGGAGGAGGAAAAGGGTAGTTATCAACAACTTTCCATTCAGCAGCCTCCATTAGTCACTAAATTCACAGTAATGAGATGTATTGTATTAACTGCTGTTTAGGCAACCTACAGTTCCTGGTGGAACTGGGACTTAATGAAGCTATGATTAAATTTAAAAAAATAAGGGAAAACATGCTCAACCCAGCTTTGAAAACTCTTTTCTTAAGTCAATTCTAATCTCATTCATGTGATACCTAAACTGGATAGAAAATGCTTTGGGAATTTTTCCTCTAAAGCTTCTGGCAGACTCTAACTCATTTTTTTAATTTTTGAACTTGAACTGTTTTAGTTGACTTCTCCAAGCCCCACAAATTTGGACTTGTTTTTATTTATTTTTATTTATTTATTTTGTCCAATACACAATGAGGGCTTTAGTGGGTATATATCTATATATACATAATAAAATACATGATGAAGGTTATAGAGGAGATCCTCATAGTAAAATATATCTAAGAAATAATAGAAAAGAAGATAAAGTAATAGAACATATCAATGAAAGAATAGAAGAAGAAATATAGGAATAGAAGAAAGGTATAGGAGATATAGGAGAGCAATAGGACAGGGGACGGAAGGCACTTGTTCTCACCCTAACTTTCAAAAAGATATTCTGCTGAGAGACTGATAAAAATACATAATATTAGAGTTGGAAGTACATTGGAGGTCTTCTAATCCAATCTCATATTCAAGCAGTGGTCCTATACCTTTCCAGAAAAATATCTTCTTGAAATGGAAGATAATGGAGCACCAACAACTTCTGGAGGCAAGCCATCCATTGTTTAACTGTTCTGTCATCTTTTTTAATAAATAGCTTATTGAAGCCCAGATATACTATGTCCACAGCATTTTCCTGGTCTGTTAATATAATCATTGTCTAAAGTGTGAATCCCAACGGTATCTTCTAAACCAGTGTTTCCCAACCTTTTTTGAGCCGCGGCACATTATTCATATTTTCAAAATCCTGGGGAACACTGAACGGGGGGACGGGGGGAGCGCGGGGGGGCTAAAGAAAAGTTTGGACAAAAAAATCTCTTCCTCAATTTCACTCTATTTCTCCCTCCCTCTTTCTCTCTCTTCCTTCCTTCCCTTCTTTCTCTCTCTCCATCCCTCTTTCTTTCTTCCTCTCTCTTTTGCTCTCTCCCTCCTTCCTTCCCTCTATGTCTTTCTCTCTCCCTTGCTCTCTCTCTGCCTCTCTTGCTATCTCTCTTTCATTCTCTCTCTTTCGCTCTCTTTCTGTCTCTCTTGCTATGTCTCTTTCTCTCTCTCTCTCTCTTGCTATCTCTTTCTCTCTCTCTCTTGCTATCTCTTTCTCTCTCTCTCTTGCTATCTCTTTCTTTCTTTTTTTCTCTCTCTTGCTATGTCTCTCTTTCTCTCTTTCTCTCTCTCTCTCTCTGTCTCCCTCCCTCTTTCCTTTCTATCTCTCCCTCCCTCTTTCCTTTCTATCTCTCCCTCCCTCTTTCCTCCCTCCCTCTTTCCTTTCTATCTCTTTTCTTTCTATCTCTCCCTCCCTCTTTCCTTTCTATCTCTCCCTCCCTCCCTCTTTCCTTTCTATCTTTCTCTCCGTCCCTCAGTGGGGGCAAAGAAGAAGGAAGGCAGGCTGCAGAGGGCACCGAGGATAAGAGCGCTCACTCGCTCCCTCGCCCTCTGACTTCCCTCCCTCGCTGCTGAAGGGACGAGCGTGGGCACGCTGCAAGAAGTTTTTTTTTGCTTTTTTTTTCCTTCTCCCGCCTCACGGGAGAGAGTGAGAGAGAGAAATAGCAGCGCCATGTCGGTTCTGAGCGCAGCCAGGGAAAGCGACCTCGAGCCGAGTGCGAACTGCGGGATGCGGCAAAGGACTCCTTGTCAACCAAAAAAGGGTGGGGGTGGCAAAGGCAAAGCCTGGGAGGCGGGGAAGGGAAGAGCGGGAGACCCCCAGACAGAACGGCTGAGGGGAAGGAAAGATGGGAGGAGGGAGGAATTGAGAAGCGAAGCCAGGGAGGGATGAGAGAAAGGGAAGCGGCACGCGCGAGAGAGGGGCGGGGCGTGCATTCCCAAAACGGATGGAGAAAGCCCTCTCTCGCAGCGAAAGCGCTCCCAGCCAGTGGGCTGCGAGAGAGGGCGGAGGAGAGGGGGCAGATCGGGCGGGGAGCTTGGCGGCACACCTGCCTGTGTCTCGCGGCACACTAGTGTGCCGCGGCACACCGGTTGGGAAACGCTGTTCTAGACCTTTTGGACAACCGTTTGTCTGAAATTATATAGGGTATTCTGCTTGAGCAGAAGGTTGGACTAGAAGATTTCCAAGGTCCCTTCCAACTCTGTAATTCTATTATTCTTTCATTTGGGTGAATAAACAATAATAACAAAAAACTTTTCTTTACAATTTTGAAAATGAAGAATAAAGAACTCAAGACTTGTCATGTGTCATTCACACTGAAGAAAACTTCGATTTCTTATTATGTGTGAGCGAACTTTTGACTTTATATTTGATACTTGTTAGCTGCTGAAAATCCATTTTAAAAACATTATTTTTTGAAATATTAAACATTGATGTGTTAAACTCTAGGATCAATACAGCATAAGTGCAAGAAGATAACAAAACACTAGCAGAATCAGTTGGATGTAGAAGTTATTATTAAGTCTAGAAAACAGGAGACAATTCTAGTCCCACTTTAGACATAAAAATCAGCAGGGTGGGCTAGTCTTTCTCAGCCCAACTTGCCTTAAAGGCTTGTTGTTGTTGGGAAAATAAAAGGTGGAGGTATTATGTATGTTTGCCATCTTTTAAAAAAATCTAAAAATAAAATAAATAAAGATGTTACAATTAGGAGGAAAAATGCTTAAATAAATTTATACATTGCTAGCAATTTATACATTGTCCCAAACTGATCCCAGTTATGTGGTTTTCTACAATTCCTCATTATCTCCTAGTCAGGATGAATAACTCAGGATGAATGACTAGGGAAGATAGGAATTCTAATTGCACATATCTGGAGAATGTTATGCTGGAAAAGGCTGTGGTAAAACATGGACTGGAATCCAGGCATGGATTAGCACAAACCATGCATATTTCTCGGAGAACAGCTGTATATTGTGAAAATGACATAACTAAGCCATTGGGCCTCATAACTTGATAACAGTTTTCATTCTGCTCCCATTTATCCAAAATTAGGAAGAAGTAATGTTCTCCCAGGAACTTTTCTCCATAATTTTCCAAACTGAGTCAATGACTCATGCCTACTTAATGAATCAGATTTGGGCATATGTTAGCAGAGCATGGCTCTCAAACATTTCTTTAAATGTTTGAAAAGGAGTTGTCTCTCAAGAGGCCATCTTTGATTACAGATATGACTAATTTCCCCCCTTATGTAAAAAGCAGCAGGCGGACATTAATAATGATTCACTGAAAATAAATTAAGGAAACTCATTATGTGTTTTTGTTAAATGAATATATTGAACTTTTTATGGGGTTTTTTTTGTCAAAATGGTTTTAATAGCAGAAAGCTGAGATACTTTTAGATAAAGAAAGGAAAACTAGTGTTTTATTCTAGACAAATCAAGAGACAGATTTGTAAATGGATGAAATGGATGAATATTTGTTAGCAACCTTGCCATAGCACACCTGTTTATGATTGTTCACCCTGAAGTGATGTCTCCATCCCTAGATAGAGCTGCCTATGTAGTGACACCATATATTCTGAAATACCAGACTATACCTTTTTTCTATTCCTATATCTCTTCTTCTATTCTTTCATTGATATGTTCTATTACTATATCTTCTTTTCTATTACTATATCTTCTTTTCTATTACTATATCTTCTTTTCTATTACTATATCTTCTTTTCTATTATTTCTTAGATATATTTTACTATGAGTATCTCCTCTATAACCTTCATCATGTATTTCATTATGTGTATATACCCACTAAAACCCTCATTGTGTATTGGACTAACTAACTAACTAACTAACTAACTAACTAACTAACTAACTAACTAAATAAATAAATAAATAAATAAATAAATAAATAAATAAATAAATAAATGATGAAACTTGTAGAATGAAGTTCTACCTATTGGATGTTTGCCTTAAATTTTCAGTTATCTCTGAATTGTTTTTCTACTCGTTTTCCAAAGTAAATAAAACATCTACAGCGTTAGTAGTATAACACTGTACCAGTATAATTCTAAGTAAGTATAATACCTGGAATTTGATGTGGAGTACAATTCAAGTTGCAACCACTTGAATGCTTTTCTTTCAATATAATAATCAAAGATAACTGCAGGTCTTCTGAATGGCAATAAAATATTTTTATTTCAGTATTCTTAGTTTTATATTCTGAATATATTTTTGGTTTTAAAAGATACCCATAGGTTTGGATATATGATTAAAGTGGCCAGATTATAAATTTGGTAAAGCGGGACACCATGGGGAGGCAGGGAGACGGATGACTGTAAAATCTGAAAAAGAATTACCTCAGCGTTTGTTTTTGTATGCTGTTTCCCAGTCCGGCCCTTCTATTGCAGTAGAAACCCCACCCCCACCCTCTCTCTCTCTCGCTGCTGGGCATGCGCAAAGGACTACCCAGAGTGAATAAAGGGAAAAGGGAAAAGAAGTCTAAAGGAAGAAAAAGGGGGGGGGAAAGGAAAGAAAGGAAGGAAGGAAGGTAGGAATGAAGGAAGGAAGGAAGGGAGGGAGGAAAGGAGGAAGGAAGGAAGGGAAAGTAGGAAGGAAGGAAAGAAAGACAGGAGAGAGAGAGAGAGAAAGAAAGAAAGTGTTCTGCCCCAACAGAAAGAAAGAAAAAACATTGTCACCTATTAGCAAACCCTGCAAAGGATTTCAACAACTGCAAAGGCATGACTGAGCTGCAGCTAGGTCTACCAAAAAAGCTATCGCTTGGCTGCCTCCGTGTGTGTGTGTGTGTGTGTGTGTGTGTGTGTGTGTATGTGAAAGAGAGAGAGAGAGATGGAATGCTCACAGATACAAGGATACAAGCAAAGACGAGGCGCCACGGATGGATTAGTATTACAGTGATCCCTCGATTTTCGCGGGTTCAAACTTCGCGAAACGGCTATACCACGGTTTTTCAAAAAATATTAATTAAAAAATACTCCGCGGTTGTTTTCCTATACCACGGTTTTTCCCACCCGATGACGTCATTTCTCTTTCTTTCCTGTCATTCTCTGCTTCAATCATTTTCTCATTTCTCTTTTTTCTCCCTTTTTCTATCATTTTTCTCTCTCTCTCTACCTTCCACTCTCCCCCCTCTTGCTCTCTCTCTCTTTCTCCCTCTCCCTCTCTGTGAGAATGCCTGCCCCACCTCTCCTGCAGCCCCCTCGCTGATAGCTGGGACGAAAGTGCTCTCAGCTAAGGGACTGTGAGAGGGGCGAGGCAGGCATTCTCAAAGCGCTCAGAGCAGCTACCGGCCGAATGAGGAGGATGAGAAGCCGTAGCCGCCAGCGCTGCTGCAGGAGGACCCGTGTCCGAAGAAAGCCGGTGAGAGGGGTGGATCGGGCGGGCGGGCGGTAGCGGCGAGGGGGCCAGAGGTGCTGGGGGGGCGGGGGCAGCCGACATTCAAAGCAATTTTTGCCGGCCTCCGCACTTTCGTCACTCCCTGCCCTAATTTCAAGCCCGGCTCCTTGCGCTGCCTTGAAAAAGGGTGTGTGGGGGTAGTTTTTGGCTGTCCATAGCCAAAAATGGTGTTTTTACTTCCGCACCGCTACTTCGTGGAAAACCGACTTTCGCGGGAGATTTTGGAACGTAACCCCCGCGAAAATCGAGGGAACACTGTACATCTGTTGTCCCCTTTGGCTCTCATTTGGGCGTGGATCCATTACTCATTTAAAGCATTAATGCCACCACTACCCCACTCTCTCTCTCTTTCAAAGCAACCCGTAGCCTGGAGAAAAGAAAATCGGGACTTTTTTAAAAACCCGCAGGACGCTGGACAAATTATTAAAAAGTGAGACTGTCCCATGAAAAGTGTGACGTCTGCTTACCTTATGTCTGACTAATGTTATAACTTTTTACTATTTTTAATTTTTGAGTCAATCTCCTGCTACCAAGGTCTAAACTTTTCATTATAATGGAGTTTCCTTGATTATTACAACCAACAAGTGATAGTCGTAAGATACCAATAGACGTAGGTAATATAAAATGTAAGAAGGATATGAGTCAGTTGCCAAGTGCCTGAATCTTGATCACATGATCTTGGAGATGTAAGTGTGAAAAATGGTCATAAGTCACTTTTTCAGTACTATTGTAACTTCGAACCATTAATGAACTGTTGTAAGTCGAGGACTTGGTATTTTTAAGAGATACCTCTACTTAAGAACTTAATTCGTTCCATGGTCAGGTTCTTAAGTAGAAAAGTTTGTAAGTAGAAGCAATTTTTACCATAGGAATCAATGTAAAAGCAAATAATGCGTGCAAACCCATTAGGAAAGAAATAAAAGCTCGGAACTTGGGTAGGAGGAAGAGGAGGAGGAAGAAGAGGAGGAGGACAGTCACTGCCCAGAGCGAAGTGAGCGTTTATTTTCTCTGGACACTGGCAGAGGTTTATTCCCTCTCCAAGCGCCCAGAGAAAGGAAAATGCTTGTTAGCTCTGGACTGACAAAGCCTCCTTAAGCATCACCGAAAGGCTCTTCTGGCAACCCAGAAAAGCCCAAGATGGCCGGGGTTAAAGGGGAAATGGCAGGAAACTGGCCGGGCCTTCATGCCGCTCTCAAATTTCCTGGGAAATGTTGCCGGGCTCAGGTTCTTAAGTAGAAAATGGTTCTTAAGAAGAGGCAAAAAAATCTTGAACACCAGTTCTTATCTAGAAAAGTTCTTAAGTAGAGGTACCACTTACTTCGTATCCTGTGCTATATGATCAGACATGTATCAACATAAGCCTATTAACTAGCATAGGGTCCATCCATATGGACCCAAGATGATTTTGGGAACATAAACCTAAAAAGAGATATGCAAAATGCTGTAGCAAGTTGAAAACAAGTGCAGAAAATCTTGATATATTAGAAGTACAATAAATTTAGGCAGTACGACAACATACAGTGCTTTTGTAATATTTTAAAAAATGCAGAACAAAAGATCTGTTCTGATTGCTTAGGTATTGAAGGATTCATGAGTCTATGATTAATATTTCCATATAATTTCCCCAACCAGAAGATGTGTCATTTGTGGGCTCCTTGCTGAGTTGGGCAGTTGTGATCAGCAAGTTTCCCATTGAAAGCCTTTCATGATAGCAAAGTCTAGGAGTTTTGTCCATAAAAAAAAACACCACAAACACAATTCATTGCTCATGCAAGAGCAACTCCATCAAGGTGCCCTTTGACAGAACGAAATCTGTGATATCTGTCACAATTGCTTTTATGTGGTTGCTTGACAACAAGTTCAACCCTCTACTATTTCACAATGTCCATTGCTGCAATATCAAGATGACAATGCCGTTTAGAAATTAGAGACATCTTTTTGCAACATACCCTGTAAAATGCATTCATTTATTTCATGTCTTCAAAGCAGATCTGATGAGACCGTGATGCTGGAAAACAATGAAACCTTGTATTTGCTTCCCCTAAACCCTCTTATTTTCTCTGAGGAAGGAGAGCCTTCTCATCTCAGAAGGGCTCCATCCTCTTTTTTAAAACATGTGTTGCGAGGATAGCCAGCCACATAAAGCAGCCTTTTAGTTGATCATAACACTGAATTGTTGGCTCAGCTGCTGCAAAAGGGATGCTAACAGACCAGAAGCAAATGGCAAAAGACAGATAAAACCCTCAGGCTTTGTGGGTCTCCTCTGTATCCTTTGCAATCAGTTATATGTTCCAGCTGAACAGCTTTTTTCATTTGATTTGGGCATATGACGCTGATGCATGAACCACACCCTGAAATATATTCCAGCTTCCTTTACTGTGGAGCTATATTTTAAATAGATTCATGTGGTAACAATTGGCTTTTCCTTTTACAGCCAAAATTCACTTCAAAAAAAAAAGTTACAGAAACATTGTGGCCTTGTTTCTATTCCTGCTCTTATGAAAGGAACTGATTAGCCCAACTGGCATGCGGAGAACAGAGAGGACTTCTAAACCACTCTTGAGATGCTTGTCTTTTTGAAATAACTGTCCAAATTTGAACCATACAAAGGACAATTGTGAAACTAGCTGGCAATCTGAAAGAGCACTAAACCAATGAAAGGCAAACTGGAAATGGCCATAGACATGAGCAATATTTTCAATGGCTGAGGTGCTGCATATCTAAATCCTTTTGTGACAGGGCAAATGGAGGAAGCGTTCATATTTGGCAATGAAATCCAACCACTCAAATCCACCTCTAGTTGACCTTTCTTTAAAATTGTAAAAAACTTATTTGCTGTTTGTTTGTTCATTAATTCATTAATTCATTCATTCATTCATTCATTTATTCATTTACAGTAGTACCTCTAGATACAAGCTGCTCCACATGCGAGTATTCCAAGTTACGAGCCACGACGGGAGCAAAATTTCTGTTCGACACCCGAGCTCAAATTTGGGATACGAGCTGAGCTTCCACTAGGTGGCGCAAGAATCCTTGCTTCTGGTTATCTCAGCAGGGAAAAACAAAGGGTAAAGGCATTCGTTCGAGATACAAGTTGATCGACATACGAGCTCGGTTCTGAAATGAATTAAACTTCATTTATTCATTTATTCATTTATTCATTTATTCATTTATTCATTTATTCATTTATTCATTTATTCATTTATTCATTTATTCATTTATTCATTTATTCATTTATTCATTTATTCATTTATTCATTTATTCATTTATTCATTTATTCATTTATATGATGCCCCTCTCCAAGGACTCGGGGCGGCTTACGACATATCAAAAAACACAATATACAATACAAATATCTAAATCCAATTAATTTAGCTAATTAAATTTTTAAAAACCCTAATAGTATTTAAAAATCATTCATTCCCATTCCCATTCAGAAACAAGCATACCTACAATCGTCAGCCATGGGGCCGGAGTCTAATGGCCCCAAGTCTAGTGACACAAATGAGTCTTTAGATTCTTACAGAAAGCAAGGAGGGTGGGGACAGTACGAATCTCTGAGGGGAGCTTATTCCAGAGGGCCAGGTCCCCCACAAAGAAGGCTCTTCCCATAGGTCCCACCAAGCGACATTGTCTAGTTGACGGGACCTGGAGAAGGCCGACTCTGTGGAACCCAACCGGTCACTGGGATTCATGCGGCAGAAGGCGGCACCACAGGTAATCTGGCCCAATGCTAGGTATTTTTCATGTTGGAAAATAATTTTATTCTTAGCCAACCAACTTAAAGATTTATTTATGATGTTTAGAACTCTGTTTTTTTAAAAAATGTTGCCTGAGATAATTGAGAACAAATCCAGAGTAGAAATCCATGTTGGGAAATAACTTTGGTTCATTGGCTTCTCTAGGACTGAGACATACACATCTGTCCTGCTAAGCATCTTTTGAGAAACATTGGGAAATTTGCTAGTATGTGAAAACTTTACGTATTAAATGACTTTGCCAGGAATGGATGGATGTGATTGCAGATATGAACACATGTCACCAGTTCCCATTATACAGGTCTATCTCTGAACTTGCTCAAGTAGGATAGCTTTGTTAAGGTCCCATTGTTCTGCACTATAGGTCAAAATTGGCACTAATTTTGGTCTGAATATTTCAGTACACAGGTCAAGGTACCTGGGAAATTTTAGTTGGAAGTACTAAAAGAACATATATGTAGGCTTTTACCAAGCTTCTTTTAAAGTAATTTACCCATGAGGCAGGGGTTGGTTCTAACTTACCTCGCTGCTGGTTCACTTCCTCCTGCGCAGTGCCAATTTTTTATAATAATAATAATAATAATAATAATAATAATAATAATAATAATAATTTATTAGATTTGTATGCCACCCCTCTCCGAAGACTCAAAGCCAAAGACTCCCACCCTCAAAGCCAAAAACAAGATGGCGACACATATGCAGTGCTGGTGATTTGGCTTCTATGCATGCTAAGAAGAAAAAATCCATTAAAAAATTATTTTTAAAACAAAAACAAAAACTGGCAGCCTCCACGGACTGGCACCGATCGAACCAGTTCTGGGACATCATCATGACATCACTAACAGGTTGCTACCAGTTCGTGTGAACCAATATGAATCAGGAGGAATCCACCTTTGTCATGGCGTTAGTAAAAACTACTCCTAAATATATAAAAGAATTTACTTGTTCAATAGACTCCTTATATGTCTGCCATTTATATTTCACACTCTCTTTTTTGTAAATGCCATCACTTTTGATTTGGTTTTATTGATGCTGAATAAATTAAGAATACAGAAGGCCTTTAGCTTTTGCAATAGTCTTCTCAGGCCTGTTTGGAAATGTACCTTTAGAACTGTGTAATCAGCATAAAAAAGGATATTAATAAATTTATCATGGAACTTTGGCATACAAGAATCTGCAGCATATAGGAATCCTAGTGTCATAGATATAAAGATTAAAAAGTATTGGGGCAAAAGTAGAACCCTGTCTAAAATAGGTGGATATACTATTACAGTGTCCCCTCGATTTTCGCGGGGGATGCGTTCTGAGACTGCCCGCGAAAGTCTAATTTCCGCGAAGTAGAAATGCGGAAGTAAATACACTATTTCGGCTATGAACAGTATCACAAGCCTTCCCTTAACACTTTAAACCCCTAAAGTGCAATTTCCCATTCCCTTAGCAACCATTTAGATCATTACTCACCATGTTTATTTATTAAAGTTTATTAAAAAAAATATTTATTAAATGCAGATGAAAGTTTGGCAATGACATATGACGTCATCAGCCGGGAAAACCCGTGGTATAAGGAAAAACCCCGCAAAGTTTTTTTTAATTAATATTTTTGAAAAACCGTGGTATAGACTTTTCACAAAGTTTGAACCCGCGAAAATTGAGGGAACACTGTAATTATAAAACTATGTGTATAATTGGACTTTGAAGTTGGTGTTTCAGAGGGCTGAAGTATTAAGTGTTAAGTATTGATACTGCATAGTTTATTCCAAGGTCCACAATTTGAGTGGGAAAATTGAGTCCTTTGATTGGTTGAACCATATGACAACTCCCTATAAAAGGGGAAGCTGTCAGCCTGGCTCTTACTCACTACTACGATAAAGAGCTGCTGTTTACATCTATCTCAAGCCTCTTCAGTTCCATGTTCTAACAAAATGTGTAAACAATTTTGCATGTTATTTATTAGTTACTTTGTTATGAGATGTTATAAAGTAAAATAATTGAAAGATCCAATCTGGGTCGGTCACTACGACCAGAGTTTACTCTTTCACGAAAGAGTAAACTTGTGATCTTAATGACCAACCCAGATTAGAATTTGCAACATTATCCTGGGACACATATATTTGTCTTCATTTGTGGGTAAAATGATTGTCTAATGTGGAGTGCTTTGATCTGAATCCAGCTTGTTCCTTCAGTAAGATTCCCCCCCCCGCCGCCGCCATTGCCATTAATCAGTCTTGTATTTTGTTCAAAAGATATTATGCATGGATTTTAGCCTAAATTCCAATAAGGCTTATTAACCTATGCTGTCACATTCATCACTCTTTTATACATGGAAACACTAATAGTGACTTCCACCTAAAATGACTAGCCCAAAGTCAGCCAGTTGGCTAAAATGGGGCTAGAACTCACAATCATCTCCTTTTTAGACTGTTGCCTTAACCACTAAACCCTCAATATTTTTCTGCTACGTAAATAGAATAGAATAGAATAGAATTTTATTGGCCAAGTGTGATTGGACACACAAGGAATTTGTCTTGGTGCATATGCCCTCAGCATACATAAAAGAAAAAGATACATTTGTCAAGAATCATGTGGTACAACACTTAATGATTGTCATAGAGGGAATGATATGCACAGAGAATGACCTTCCGGTCAAGAATATTCCTGCCATCGATGTGCCATTGGGCTAGAACTATATAAATATATAGTTTTATTATGTTTAATTAGTTTGTTGTCTGAATTTAAAAATTTCCCTTTCTTGTTCCTGCATGTCTGATAACAAATAAGATGAGACCCAGCTCTGCCTTGGGAACTGCACTCAATCCACCTTTTAGTGTTATATTTCTTTGCAGAACAACAACAACAACACATGAGCACACAACATATACAAACTTAAAGTAAACCGCTCTAAACTCAACTGTAGGAAATACGACTTTAGTAACTGAATAGCTGATGCATGGAACTCACTACCAGATTCTCTAGTATCATTACCTAACCCCCAAAAGTTTAGCCTTAGACTATTCACTGTTGACCTCTCCCGATTCCTAAGAGGTCAGCATGGGGCGTGCATAAGTGCGCTTTCCATTCCCTGTCATTTTCTCTTTTACTAGTATCATGTGGCACCTCTACTTAAGAACGCCTCTACTTAAGAACTTTTCTAGATAAGAACTGGGTGTTCAAGATTTTTTTGCCCCTACTTAAGAACCATTTTCTACTTAAGAACCCAAGCCCGTGAAAATTTCCCAGAAAATTTGAGAGCGGCACGAAGGCCCGGCCAGTTTCTTGCCATTCCCCCTTTAATCCCGGCCATCTCGGGCTTTTCTGGGCTGCCAGAGGAGCCTTTTGGTGGTGCTTAAGGAGGCTTTGGCAGCCCAGAACGAACGGAGCATTTTCCTTTCTCTGGGCGCTTGGAGAGTGAATAAACCACTTTGCTGTGGTGACTCCCTCGCGCTGCCTCCCATACACCCAGCCCAAGATTGCCTCCTGGAGTGTCTGTGTGCGGAAAGGCAAAAGGGGGAGCTTCGCCCCAGCCAGATCTATTCGGCTTCAGCCAAACCAAGGAGTCACCACAGTGAAGGAAAGGCGCTGGCTACAAAGCGAACAAGCGAGAAGAGAGGGGAGCCCTTCAGCATGGTAAGGAAGAGGCAGCAGGTGGCAGCAGGTGGCAGCAGCAGCCGCCTTTCAATCAAAGGATCGGGAGGTTTCCCCCTCTCACCTGCCTGGGTTTTTCTCTCTGGCACAGGAGACAGTCTCACACCAGGTGTATGGGAGGCGCATGCTCCTCCTCGCCACCTCAGAGTCCTTTTTTTTTAAGCCTTAAAGTTTTGGATTTTTTTGATTCCCCTCACCTCACCTTCTTTCTTCGGCAGCGACTGTCCTCCTCCTCTTCTTCCCCCTACTCCTCCCACCCAAATTCCAAGCTTTTATTTCTTTCCTAATGGGTTTGCACACATTATTTGCTTTTACATTTATTCCTATGGGTAAAATTGCTTCTACTTAAGAACGTTTCTACTTAAGAACCTGGTCACAGAACAAATCAAGTTCTTAAGTAGAGGTACCACTGTATTATTGTATCTTTGTATACTACTAATACGTACTTGACAAAATAAACAAACAGACAGACAGACAGATAAAATAAGAATTGTCCAGGACCTAAATGAATCTTTTCCTCATCTGTAGTCAACCAGATTTATTGGGGTGCTCTGAAATCAAAATTAGAGAGCATCTCCACCAGAGCACTTTGTTCTCTTTCATGTCCAAATTCCATGTTGATATATGGGATGAACCAGAAGACAGTTTCTCAAAGTAGGCACTGTTTTCTGGGTCATCTGGGCTGAGCAGCTCTATTATAGGTTTAACAGATTTATATGTTGTTGCTAATATTTTCTCCAGATTGTCAAACCTTTTTACAATACCTACTTATTCAATATCTGACAACCTGCTGAATGAGTTGATGGTGTTTATCTCAAAGGGTTCTTCAGAAAACTGACTTGCTCTGGGAGGTCCAGATGGCTAATTGAAGCAATCTCTGCTCAAGGACAGTGTTGATAGAACATCCTTGGACTTATCAACTTTTATGTTCCTGTAATTAAACTTTAAAGTAAAAGCACTCTTATTTCCAAGGTGAGTTATTAATGGGATAGCTCCCTCTGTGTGAAATACATGTGATGAGAAGATTGGATAATAGCAAACATATCAGCTTCTGTTACAATAGCTTTATTAGAGTGATTTGAATTTATCTTTAACTATTTTTAAAAGATTCACCCAAATATTGGGGGAGGGGAATATGGAGAGGTGTATGGTGGTATATATACATTCAGTAGAACTGTTTCAGAGAAGTTATAAATGAGGAGCTAAGTAATGTGGAGAGCATCTCCAAGAACTAATTGCTACACTTACCATTCTCAGTTCTATAATCAGACCTTCTGATGGCCATTTTTATTAGTCCTATATTTTCTTGCAGGATGTTCTGATTCAGGCTAATCCAGATAATAATTGAAATAAATTGCTTCCCAGATGCTTAATTTCAAACAGTAACACTTCTATTTATTTCCTCTACTTCTTAGTACAATCAGCTTCTGTGACGCAGCAGAAATTACTTTGTTTTTCCCCTTGATAAGTTAGGCAGTTTATCTAAATAATTACTTCACTGGATTCCAGTGAGCAGAGGAAGTTAGATGCGAACTATTCCAAAGGATTTATTTATTTTATTTATTTATTTATTTTGTCCAATACATAATACACATTGAAGAGAATAGATATGTAATAATATAAATAAAGAAAATAATAGAAGAAAAGATATAAAAGTATAGGTGAACATATTTGAAAGGAAGAAACAATAAATGAGAGAAGGAGAGACAATTGGAAGAAGAGGCAAAAAAAAATCTTAAACACCGGGTTCGTATCTTGAAAAGTTCATTAGAAGAGGCGTTCGTAAGATGAGGTACCACTGTACCTACTTTTATAAGACTCATTTGTTTCTGTATTGATCCTGAAAGGTTCTTCAAAAAAAAACCCTTCATAATTGGAGGTTTTCAAGAAGAGCTTGGACAGTCCTGAGCATGGGCTGGACTAAAAGACCCCCAAGGATTCTTCCAACTCTGCTATTCTATTTCAATTGACTTGCTCTGGGAGGTCCAGGTGGCTTATCTCTGCTGAATGACAGTGGTGATAAAACAACCTTGGATTTATTAACTTTTGTTCTTCAGAAAACTGACTTGCTATGTGACAAGCGGTTTATCAATGCTATCTCTACTCAAGGACAACGTTGATAGAATATCCTTGAAGTTATTAACTGTTGTGTTATCCCAATTAAATTTTAAAATAGAAGACCTCCTATTTCCAAAATGAATTATTAAGGGACTGACTCCCCCTATGGGAAAAGCCTGTAATGAGAAGAGTTCAAACTTGTTTTTTTTTTAAAAAAAGACTTCATTTTAAACAGCAATAGTAAGATAAGATAACCCTGATAAGACGGAGTGGCTGTGGGTTTTGCCTCCCAAGGAGAATCCCACCTGTCCGTCCATCACCCTGGGGGGGAATTATTGACCCCCTCAGAGAGGGTCCGCAACTTGGGCATCCTCCTCGATCCACAGCTCACATTAGAGAACCATCTTTCAGCTGTGGCGAGGGGGGCGTTTGCCCAGGTTCCCCTGGTGCACCAGTTGCGGCCCTATTTGGACCAGGACTCACTGCTTACAGTCACTCATGCCCTCATCACCTCAAGGTTCGACTACTGTAATGCTCTCTACATGGGGCTACCTTTGAAAAGTGTTCAGAAACTTCAGATCGTGCAGAATGCAGCTGCGAGAGCAGTCATGGGCTTCCCTAGGTATGCCCATGTCACACCAACACTCCACAGTCTGCATTGGTTGCCGATCAATTTCAGGTCACAATTCAAAGTGTTGGTTATGACCTTTAAAGCCCTTCATGGCATCGGACCAGAATATCTCCGAGACCGCCTTCTGCCGCACGAATCCCAGCAACCGATTAGGTCCCACAGAGTGGGCCTTCTCCGGGTCCCGTCAACTAAACAATGTCGGTTGGCGGGCCCCAGGGGAAGAGCCTTCTCTGTGGGGGCCCCGACTCTCTGGAACCAGCTCCCCCCAGAGATTAGAACTGCCCCTACCCTCCTCGCCTTTCGCAAACTCCTTAAAACCCACCTTTGTCGTCAGGCATGGGGGAACTGAGATATCTCCCCCGGGCCTATACAATTTATGTATGGTATGCTTATGTGTATGTTTGTTTAATAATGGGGTTTTAAAATATTTTATATTGTAAATTATTAGATTTGTTATAAACTGTTTTTATTGTGTTGTGAGCCGCCCTGAGTCTACGGAAAGGGGCGGCATACAAATCTAAATAATAATAATAATAATAATAATAATAATAATAATAATAATAATAATAATAATAATAATAATTTGACAGAAAGAAAAGTGCAATCAGAGTCTCTCCTGGATGGGAGCCATTCAGTCTTTTCCAAATCAACCAATTGCCTTTCACAGTGGAGAACCTGGCCGAGGGAAAGAATTGCTGCGTTTCTGGATTTTCATTTTGCTCCATTTACTCATACTCATGTGACTTCCAACAAAATAAGATCAGTGGACAAATCAAAGTAATAGTTATTTTGGATTTGCATGCCTTTCGTACAGTACTTCCTGGGAGGAGCCGGAACGTGCTCTTCTGGATTTAAGCTTTGACCTCTTAACATATTCTTCACTCTCTTTTTAGATTCAGAATTAAAATCCACCCTTTCACCATCATTATCTACGCTTGACTCACAGCTGCCTATGCCTGACTTTGTTTTAGTTGACTTATTAGTATTAGGTTTAATCTAAATAAAAGCCCCTTTTTATTGTGTTCATGCTGTTAACAGCAGTTAGGAGTTCAAAAATTGGCAATGCTATTTGTGCCACCACTAGGCATTGTCTGGTTATGAAATTAGTGACATTTGCTTTTTTTAAAAAGTCTCATTCCTTTGTTGCGTAAGCTTTGGAGCAGCTGGACTTTGCGTAAGCTTTGGAGCAACTGCACGTGAACTGAAAAGGGAAAGTCTTTTAAAGGACAGAGGCAGAACAATTTTAAACGTGGGAGCTCTCTAGCTATGGATTTCATTGCAGGGAGTCATATCTATTTAAGAGGTTTAATGAAATGTAGGTGAAAGATGGTTATTTTGGCAAATAGCTGTTCCTCTTTTAGGAATCTGTCAGCTGAGCTGTACATCAGTAGGCTTAAGTAAGGTCTGAGATTCAGAATATGAATGCTGCCTCTTCTTCATGGAAGAGATGATAAAAATACATTTTTCTAGCAGGAAAGTCAAAGAGAATAAAGTTAAATGGAATAAAATAGTAAGGAAATCTTTTTAAAAAAGCTAGTTAAAGATAAGAGCGTATGCACCGAAGACAAATTCCTTGTGTGTCCGATCACACTTGGCCTATATAAAATTCTATTTTATTCTATTCTATTCTGTCCTATCTTATCTTATCCTATAGATCCAGAGGAAGCTCTTATCAATAGATTTATTTATTTATTTTATTTATTTATTAAATTTGTATGCCGCCCCTCTCCGCAGACTCGGGGCGGCTCACAACAGCAACAGAAAAACAGCGTAAAATACAAATTCAATAATTAGAAAGCTAAAAACCCATAATTTAAAAAACATTCACACAACATACCATACATAAACAGTATAGGCCTGGGGAAGATATTTCAATTCCCCCATGCCTGACAACAGAGGTGGGTCTTAAAGAGTTTGCGAAAGGCAAGGAGGGTGGGGGCTGTTCTAATCTCAGGGGGGAGCTGGTTCCAGAGGGTTGAGACTACCACAGAGAAGGCTCTTCCCCTGGGACCCGCCAACCGACATTATTTGGTCGACGGGACCCGGAGAAGGCCAACTCTGTGGGACCTAATCGGTCGCTGGGATTCATGCGGCAGAAGGCGGTCCCGGAGATATTCTGGTCCGATGCCATGAAGGGCTTTATAGGTCAAGACCAACACTTTGAATTGTGACCAGAAATTGATCGGCAACCAATGCAGACTGCGGAGTGTTGGTGTAACATGGTACTTCTTATTTATTTATTATTTGGATTTATATACCGCCCCTCTCTGAAGACTCGGGGCGGCTTACAACATATAAAAGAATGCCATCTCTACTCCCTCATGCAATTTCCTAGATAATAAATAGATTATTCATCTAGGTAATGATCCTGGTACGAAAGGTCTACATTAATGTTTCTCAAACTTTTCAACTTTAAGATATGTGGACTTCAATTCCCAGCATGCTGGCAGGGGGATTCTAGGAGATGAAATCCATATATTGTTGTGAGCCGCCCCGAGTCTTCGGAGAGGGGCGGCATACAAATCTAATAAATTATTATTATTATTATTATTATTATTATTATTATTATTATTATTATTATTAAATTATTATTATATATCTTAAGGCTGCCAATTGAGAAACACCAGTTCACAAAGATGCATTGTTATCTTTTCTTAATGCTTTTGATTCAACTGTAACATTTTACCAAGGTTTTTAATATAGGTTTGTCACAGTTGGGTTATTTTTTTAATGAGTTCCATGGCCTACAAAGAAAAGTTTGCTTTTTAAACCAATCAGTCATAAAATAGAGAGATTTACAGAAAAATTTAAGGCAGATGTTTTCCAGTTCACACAAAGATAAAAAGGAGAGCATTTCAGATTTCTGTTACTATAATCATTCTAATAAAAGTAATTTTAGGCTTACCCAGCCTATTTCTTGATCTAATCTTTCTTTAGGGCTGACTTTGACCAGAAAGAAGTTTAAGAAAAGTCATAGAATCACATACTTCCTCTTCTGAGCAAAAGAAAGAATACTTGATTTCATTTGGTCTGATTCTTGGATTATGTTACATGCAGTAATGTACATTTTTACTACCACACTGTGAGCATGACTTATGCATTTTGTTTCAATATCTTTCAGTGCAAATTGGGTGCTCTGGGGTGGAGCTCCAAATTTTGCTACCGGATCTGCGTTCCTGACCGTTCCCATAGGAGCCCATCACTGGTTACATGTAAAAGAATTGTGTTTTTAAAAATAAATTGTACTTTTTTTGTTAAATAAGTCAATCACAGATTCTGGCTTGTTTAAAAAATTACAATGCCTTTAAAACAACAAATCCTAATTTTCAGGAGTTAGGCATAGCGAAATATAATATTGGCATTTCTTCTACTAGAGAAATTCTAGAATTTTGCACAAACACATTTCCAAAGAATGGAAAGGATGGAAAAGAAAAGAAAAAAACTACCTGATCTGGCCTACCTAAAACTGGACAACCAGTAGAGATGTGATGGTGAACCTTTGACACGCGTGCCATGGGTAGCACGCAGAGCCATATCTGAGGGCACGTGAGGTGTTGCCCTGTGTCAGCTCCAGCACAAATGCAGGCAATGGCCAGTTGATTTTTCAATCTTCTTTTTGACCATTTTTGCTCTTCCAAGGCTCTAGGAAGGCCTCCTAAACCCTGGGGATGTGAAAAATGGTCCAATGGGCCCTACGGAAGTTTGTTTCCATACTCCCAGTTGCCTCTTTTAGCCATCTTTCACTATCCCTAGGCTGCAGGAGGATTTCCTGAACCTTGGGAATGAAGAAAAATGGCCGAATTGGCGTATTTGGATGTCTGGAGGCTTCAGTGATGCCTGTGTGCATGCACAGGGGGAGAACATTGCATTATGTGTGCGCCTGCTATTTGCACGTGTGCACACACTTTTGACACCCAAGCCAAAAATGTTTCACCATCACTACACTAGAGGGCTGCAGAAAGATGTCCCAAACTCTAATGTTTTGCTAACATTTGGCCTTCATATCTGTTGTGGTTAGCTCTGGCCCAGCTCCTGCCCCAAGGACTGTGGATGTGGGGGAGACATCCACATGCTGCAGGCCTGTTTTGCCCCCGGTGGAATCTGCTGATGAAGGCTCCTCTGACCAAGAAGACATGAGTGACAGGGAGGAGGAGAGTGGGGCAGACAGCTCAGAAGGAGATCAATTATCTAGCTCCTCCTTGGATTCAGAACAAGAGTTAATGATACAGCCACGCATGCATAGGCAACAACAACTGAGAGATTATTATTTTAAAAAATGAGGCCACCTGTGGTTGGGTGGGGCTGTGGTAATTAGTGAGGCTGCTATAAAGAGCAGCCTGTGGGTTTGGCCATTGTGGAGGATTATCTGATTGTTGTGTTTCGTGACTGCTTTACTGACTTGGACCTTTTGTGTGCTGATTTTTCCCCACTTTGAAACTAAACCAGGGCAAAATGTGTTTCACTTTCTGAAAAAAGAAGGACTGTGAATTACCTCACAGCTGCAAGCTAAGTATCACAGAACTGATAAGGGACTTGTACAAATTACCAGTTTGTTTGGAGACAAGTGCCCTTTGCTATCCCAAAAGAGGGCTTGGTTTAAGTGAATTTTCATTATAAAGAACATTGTTTTGAATTTTCAAACGTGTGTGTGTCTGAAATTGTATCTGTGCATTTTTGGGAGGATTCTACCAGAAAGCTCGACAGAACAATACCAGTTTTTACAGTTAAATTTTAAAATCTTGAAGAAAGAAGTGTATGGAATTAATCTGAAAAATACTGGGTATTAATCTCTTGTATGCAGCCTACATTTTATTTTGTTAAAATACCCCTTGCCTTCCAGGGATTCTCTTCACAGAACAGAAACACAGATTCCATTTCCTTAAAAGAAATCTAATGTTAGCAGCAATAAAATTCATATTAATATACTATATTCATAACATGTTTCAAAAACTGATAGAGCAGCATATCTATTAAGTCTGCATGGTATTTCTTTCTTCCAAAAATCAAAATGTTCTCTTAGTTTCTCAGATTTCTGAATAAGTATAATGAGCAGTTAACTAAACCGGAGTAAAATCCCATAATTTCTATGCACTTTAGGGAGAAAAGGGTGATTGAATGTCTAGGGGGTTTGTTTTTTTTAACATCCTGCATGAATCAAAGCAATGGAATTAAAGGGGCTGTGCTGTTCTTTCCACTGAGAATTTTCCTTGGGAAAGTATGGGGATTCTGTTTTGTTTAATGTAAAAAGGAAGGGCGTGGCAGGGTGTACCATTTCAGATGTGATAACTACATTCAAGCAGAATGAATTGAAATAAATATAGCTGATAATTTTGTTATTTAGAAGACTGATTCTGAAAATTAGACATATTTAGCTATAATATGAACTTTGTTAAAAAAAACTTTGTAAACTGTGAACTGTAAATGTTTATATATGTGTATGTATATATGTATGTATGCATGTGTATAGATAGATAGATAGATAGATAGATAGATAGATAGATAGATAGAGATAGAGATAGAGATAGAGATAGAGATAGAGATAGAGATAGAGATAGAGATAGAGATAGAGATAGAGATAGAGATAGAGATAGAGATAGAGATAGAGATATATGTTTTCGTAGAATTTCACAGGTACAGGTATGACGGTCTTGGCATATTCAGGTTTCTTCCCATGTAGGATTCAGAGATTTCTGGCAACGTTTCGACGAGGTCCCACTTGTCATCTTCAGGCTGATGCTTCTGTCCTTGTTCTAGGGTGAACACAGCGAGACCTGAGCTGCATTCCCTCTATAAATACTGGTGGGTGGGTATGGTTTGATGGCTCAGCAGCTGCATGCAGTGTTGAAACTTCCTGGTGAGTCAGTGGGGTAACACCTGGGGTTGTTGATGTAACTGAGGTATGCTGATTAGTTGATGTTTGTGGATTGGGGGTGATATCCTGAGTAGTTGGAGCTTGCATTAAGAATCATAAGGTACAACACTTAATGATGGTTCTAGTACAAATAAGCAATCCAATCATATTAGGAACCAGTCAATATAAATTGTAAGGAAACAAACAACGAAGTTACAATCATACAGTCATTAATGAGAAGAGATGAATGTTGGGAACGATAAGAAGATTAATAGTAGTTCAGACTTAGTAAATAGTTTCATAGTGTTGAGGGAATTATTTGTTTAGCAGAGTGATGGCTAATTAATAAAAATAATAATTACAAAGATAATTAAGAGTGAAAAGTAAACTTTAGAGAGAATTTAATTTTATTTTTTTTATATAAATAGTCCTTCTTTAACAGCCACAATTGGGATTGACGATCATTAAGAGAAGCAGTTACTAGCAGAAATTGCAACTATCTTAATTATTTTATTTCAGCTTTCCTTTGCTTTACACACTCATGAAGGTTGTAAATGCAAGGATTAATTGCAAGTTATTTTGTATCAAAATCATGACTGCGAATACTCATTGTATGCGGCAGTCACTAAATCAGGACTATCTATCTATCTAGCTAGCTATCTAGCTATCTAGCTATCTAGCTATCTAGCTATCTAGCTATCTAGCTATCTAGCTATCTACCTATCTACCTATCTACCTATCTACCTATCTACCTATCTACCTATCTACCTATCTACCTATCTACCTATCTACCTATCTACCTAGCTAACTTTAGATGGTATTTTAAGATGTTTAATTGCTGTTATCTTTATTCATTTAGAAAAAAGGAGCAGTAGTAATATTCATACTAACTTGAGTTTGTTCATTCAAGAAAATTGTTATATTTTTATAATTTTTCACTTGGAAAAATAACAAATTAATTGGCTTTCTGAATAATTTATTCCTGGTCTACAATAACAATTTTAACAGTAACAATAACAATTTTAACAGTAACAATAACAATTTTAACAGTAACAATAACAATTTTAAGAAGCTTTAAAAGCAGGTCAAAATTTTGACCTGAAACAGTTTTGCTTCAACTATTTTCTCATTTCCTTGTTTTTTCCCCAGCAGCAATAAAGTGTCCAGATTATAGAGTTTGCAAAACTATAATATTCTACTGATTTCTGAGATGCAGGGATTGTTTGATTCAAGTTCCTCTTAAAACCTCTCTACAGTGTTGCCTTTTACAAAGTTATAACTCAGAGAAATGCCATACTCAGTAAATTTCCAAGAAATAGGAGCTCAAGAAAAAGTAAATGATTATTGCAGCAAATTAACATCTGCCTAAGATTTTTATTTAATAAGGATATAATATAAAAAAAGCAAAACCTAAGTATTAGAATAGCAAAATTAAATCTGGATAACTAGTTGTAAGATAATGTTAATTTGTGGCAATAAAAAAGGAGCCACCCACAGCTATCTCACAAAATGCTACACATTTTCATATTATAGTGGGCCTCTCCAGATAACTGATTATTCAGTCAACAGAGAAAGCATGCATGTGGGGCATTTATTATCATTGCAGTGTTTCTGAATCTAAGTAACTTTAAGATGTATGAACTTTTGCTTCTGAGAAAAAAATGATAGGGAACATTGATCTATTATTTCAAACAAATAACTTTTGTAAAACATTTGTAGAAAACAGTTTTCCTACAATTGAACAGGAAAGCTTTGAAGAGAGTTTTTAACCAGTTGTATTTCAAATTTTACTTGCAATTGCTGCATTGACTGTTAAAACTTTTTTTGATAATGAAATCCAGAGTGTTCTGAGTGACTAACCTTCAGTGGGAATTGTTCAAAATGTCTTCAGCCTGAAGGCCAATATTTTAACTGAGGAAAGGAAGCCTAATCTTAGAGTTGGCAAATGGAGAGAGAGAGATTTTGGGCAGAATGGAAAGACACTCATAGCAGACTGGAAAAAGTCTTCCCTTTTATGTATGTTGCATCCTTTTACAAATGTTTTCCATCTGTTTTTCCTTAGTGAGTTTACAGGACTTGGCTAGATTGAAAAGACTTTTAAAAATGATGGAGAAGGAACATTTTAAATAAAATACTTTTTTTTCAGCTATCAATAAACCTGTGCAAATGACAGAACAAACACAGTTGTAAGCAGGCCAGTTATTTCAGTCATTGCTTCTTAGTTAGACTATTCAGTTCATACAGATTGTGAAGTTGTTCAAAACATATTCAGGGTCCATTTCTACAATTCAGAATTTCTACCATGCCTGGAAAAAACCCTGTCAGTCTCAAACTATGCATACAATTTACTAATTCATAAAATGAAAAAAAAAAGATTGACTTACTCTAATGTTCTTAAGCAAATATTCATTTTTTAAAAATATTTGTAATTATATGTGAATCAGGACAAAATGTACTTATTTAAGATATTTTTAGTTTTAATTAGTGCATGATTAATATTTCATAATTGCACTTACCTTTCTATTTGATTTTCATGGGGGACTCAACATTTACTTGCTGAACCAGAGTGCAAATCCAATTTCACTTAAAATTCACCTAATACTTATTATTAAATATAAAGCCCTTCATGGCACTGGACCAGAATATCTCCGGGACCGCCGTCTGCTGCACGAATCCCAGCAACCAGTTAGGTCCCACAGAGTTGGCCTTCTCCGGGTCCCGTCAACTAAACAATGTCATTTGGCGGGACCCAGGGGAAGAGCCTTCTCTGTGGCGGCCCCGACCCTTTGGAACCAACTCCCCCCAGATATCAGAGTTGCCCCCACCCTCCTAGCCTTTCGTAAGCTCCTTAAAACCCACCTCTGTCGTCAGGCATGGGGGAATTGATACTTTCCCTCCCCCTAGGCTTATAAAATTTATGCATGGTATGCTAGTATGTATGATTGGTTTCTAAATTGGGGTTTTAAATTAACTTAAATATTAGATTTGCTTACATTGTATTATTATTGCTGTGAGCCACCCCGAGTCTGCGGAGAGGGGCAGCATACAAATCTGATTAATAAATAAAATAAATAATAATTAAATATTGTATATGTTGTGATTCAGTCTGAGGCTCCTCAGGGAACGGCTGGAACTCTGCCGGCTCCATGCTCAGAGGGGGAGGACGAGGAACAGGAGGAGGAGGAGGACCAGGCAGACGGGGAGGAGGAGGAATGTCAGGCCGAGGAAGAGGGAGAACAGCCTGAGACCCCCGGTGGGGAGCTCTCCCCAGCGAGTAGCCTGGAGTCCTTAGATGAGAACGCACAAGCCATCATCGATATGAGGCAGAGAAGAGCAGCACAACGAAGGGGACAATTAGCCAGGTATTTCCATCCCTAATAGGCAACAGCTGGGTTTGGGTGTGGTTCTCCCCAGAAAGGTTGAAAAGGCAGGCCCGCCCTTCCTGTATTGTGGAGAGTTATCTTGTGGGAGTTCTGTAACCTTGCTTCGATCCTTGGCGTCTCTGATCCTGGCTTGTGGCCTTGAAGGCTGAAAACTTGGGGGAGGCGTGGGTTTTATTCTCTACAGTGATGTGTGTGCCAGCAAGAAGCCTGCTGTATTGTCTGGCCATCGTGACTCTTCTGTGAAGCCTCATAGCATTCCAGTTTGTAAGAACAGTTTTTGTTCTCTGTTTGTTTTCAAAGATATAAAGTGACTTTGCTTTTTACCAGCGTGTCTGGATGCTTTTTTCAGTTGGTGTTGCAGTCTGGGGGCACCCAGACAGAACAGTATATAATATATGCATACAACTTAGTAGTTTTTAATTACATTCATAACCAACACTAGTGCATATTTTCATTAAAATAAACATTACTTTATTATTATTGCTAAAGATACAAGGCAGGGGTAGATTCTAACTTACCTTGCCAGCAGTTCATTTCCTCCCATGCCACGTGAGTCTGCATACCTTGTGTGTGTGCACAGATGCTCAGTGCCAGAAACCCAGATTTTGTGCATGCACAGAAAGCAAAACACAAGACGGCGGCAGCTATGGCACTGCCAAGAGAGCTGGTTTGGGGGCATGGCAGTCAACCATTGCTCCTGGTTTAATGAGTGGAGGGAAATTCCCACTTCTGATTCTATAGAAACAGCCCAAACTGGGAGCAACCCACTTCTGATGTTTAAGCAAGACTGAAAATAATAAATAAGGACTTTAAATTGTCTTAAAAACAAGAAAAAGAAAGGGAAGGGAATCTTTTTCAAGGAAAAAAAGAACAATTTAGTCAGAAACATACTAGGAGAAATAAAGTTTTCATCTTTTTTTTCTTTTAAGTATCAGGGGAGAAAAAAGGAATTTCATAAAGTAGACACTGAACATATTTTGTCTTAATAAACACAGAAGGAATAGTTTAACACGTTGCAGTAAGTCTTATTTTTTTTTACTAAAATAATTGAGGTTTGTACATCGTGTTCGAAGAGGACCTTGACATTTAATGGGTTGTGAATTGTATGCGATGTGTTCGCAGGTGACTGGTAAGGCCTATATGGGCATGAAATGTTCTGCCAGATATGTGTGGGCAGACATATTTTAAATACTTAAAATATGGTTGATTGAATCAGTGATTATTGGCTAGTGTAACAATCTTCTCTAAACCATGCTGTAAGCCACAATATGCTTTTCCCGTCAACTAATCTGAATCAGTCTGAAAGCAAATCCACACTTCTGAGAGTCCATAATAATGTATTGATGGTGTTTGGGAGCAGAAGTAACTTATTTCTGGAACAGCAGGATTATTTCCTTCCTTCCCATTTTTTGACTATTACAATGAATAGGCATAGCTGCAATTACTCATATTTTGCAAAAATAGGCCTGTCCTGTGGTTTTTTTTTAAATTTATTTATTTATTTATTTATTTATTTATTCATTCATTCATTCATTCATTCATTCATTCATTCATTTATTTATTTATTTATTTATTTATTTATTTATTTATTTATTTATTTATTTATTTATTTATGTATTTATCAAATCTATGTAGCCATCCATCTCTTCCTAAAGGGGGCTCTGGACAATGTACAACAATAAATAAAACACCCAATAAAACAGAGTCTCTGGATACGGGCAGCATACAAATCCAATAAGTAAGTAAGTAAGTAAGTAAGTAAGTAAGTAAGTAAGTAAGTAAGTAAGTAAGTAAATAAATAAATAAATAAATAAATAAATAAATAAATAAAGAAACAAACAAACAAACAAACAAACAAACAAACAAATACATAAATAAATAAATAAACAAACAAACAAACACCTATAAACCACAATAATAAATAATATAAAAATAAAACTGCTAACCCTGAGCAATGAAACCATAAAAATAAATCTCCAATTTCATTGGATCCCCAGGCCTGGTAGCATAGCCTTATTAAAAAAAAGTGAAAAGAGTGGAGAAAATCTAATTTTAAAGGGAAGGGATGTTCCATAAGGTGTAGATCTCTCACTGATAATACCTGCAACATATCTTTTCTTCAAGATCTAATAGAAAAGAAGGAATGGTGATAGTCAACCGTGTCAAAACAGAGGGGACAACTGCATCAAATGTATTGTTAATATGAAAATAATTTAAGGAGAGTCTCCTGCTAACCTTTAAGACACAGGCAGACTGGTAGTCCATATGGATATTTGCATTTGCAGGTAATGTATTTTATATAATATATGTCAAATGCTTATTAAATGTTGGAGTTGTTTATCAGACAACTAAATTATGTAATTCTGAATTTGTATTGACTCTTCTGTCCTACGGAGTTCTGATGGTACAAATAGGGAAGCTCAAGTTTTTGGAAAAGTTTGTGGTGCAGTAACCTTCTTCTTTCACATCTAACCTAAATGCTATGTTTATGTGGTTTCACTCTGATTCATCTATATATCTTTGAGGCTTTTCAGCTTAGTTCACTGAAGGCAACTTTCACTCTGCTAGACCAATATTCATGACCAAAAAGCCATTTAAGTATTGAGGTTTAGGGATTAGTTTAGGACAATAAGAACAATTAAAAGTGGTTTTTTTTACTAAAACTTTCAAATACAATAGAATAGAATATTTAGTTGTCAGGTGTGATTGGACACACAATGAATTTGTCTTGGTGCATATGCTCTCAGTACACATAAAAGAAAAGATACTTTTGTCAAGAATCATGAAGTACAACATTAATGACTCGAAACAGAATACCCTACACGACTATACTTTCAATCCTGCGCCTAGAAAGCCTAGAACTAAGACGCTTTAAACAAGATCTAAGTATTGCCCACAAGATCATATGCTGCAATGTCCTGCCTGTCGGTGACTACTTCAGCTTCAACCACAACAACACAAGAGCACGCAACAGATTTAAACTTAATATTAACCGCTCTAAACTTGACTGTAAAAAATATGACTTCAGTAACTGAGTTGTCGAAGCGTGGAACTCCATAGTGTCATCCTCAAACCCCCAACACTTTACCCTTAGATTATCTACGGTTGACCTATCCAGCTTCCTAAGAGGTCAGTAAGGGGCGAGTACAAGTGCACTAGAGTGCCTTCCGTCCCCTGTCCTATTGCTCTCCTATATCTCCTATTCCTTTCTTCTATTCCTATATCTCTTCTTCTATTCTTTCAATGATATGTTCTATTACTATATCTTCTTTTCTATTCTTTCATAGATATATTTTGCTATATCTCCTCTATAACCTTCATCATGTATTTTACTATGTGTGTGTGTGTGTGTGTGTGTGTGTGTGTGTGTGTGTGTGTGTGTATATATATATATATATATATATATATATATATATATATATATATAGTGTTCCCTCGATTTTCGTGGGGGATGCGTTCTGAGACAGCCCGCGAAATTCAAATTTATGCGAAGTAGAGATGCGGAAGTAAATACACTATATTTGGCTATGAACAGTATCCCAAGCCTTCCCTTAACACTTTAAACTTCTAAATTTACGATTTCCCATTTCCTTAGCAACCATTTAGATTATTACTCACCATGTTTATTTATTAAAGTTTATTAAAAAAAATGTTTCTTAAAGGCAGATGAAAGTTTGGCAATGACATATGACATCATCGGGGGGGGGAACCGTGGTATATGGGGAAAAAAACGTAAAGTATTTTTTAATTAATATTTTTTAAAAACCGTGGTATAGACATTCCGCGAAGTTCGAACCCGCAAAAATCGAGGGAGCACTGTATACCCACTAAAACTCTCATTGTGTAAATAAAATAAATCAATCAAATCATATTAGTCAGTATAAATCGCAAGCAGCAAAGTTACAGTCATACAGTCATTAGTGGGATGAGATGGGTGATGGGAACTGAGAAGATTAATAGTAGTATAGAAAATAACTCTGTGAAGAAAAGTAATTGAAGTATAATTTGGCCAATTACATTTTACATGTAAATGATGTAAATGAGAAAAGAGGTGTAATGGTCAAAGCACCAGAGTGGAATCCAGGACATGGTGAGTTCTAGACCCATCTTAGACATAAAACCATCTGAACGACCTTGGGCCAGTCACTGCCTTTCAGCCCTAGGAAGGTGGCAATGGGAAACTATTACTGAAAAACTTTGCCAAGAAAATTGCAAATGAAATGAAAATGGAACTAACTAACTAAATAAATAAACAAACAGGTGTCGAACAACCTTTTCACAGGGGTCACCTAATACCATCAGAAAACTCATATTTCTGCAAGCCTACTCTGGACAGTCACTAGGAATCAATACTGTCTGTTATAGACATAGAATGGAATGGAAATGGAACGGAACGGAACAGAACAAAACAGAATAGAATAGAACAGAATTCTTTACTAGTCAAGTGTGATTGGACACACAAGGAATTTATCTAAGGTGTACAGTGATCCCCCGCTCGTTGCGAGGGTTCCGTTCCAGGACCCCCCCGCAACGAGCGGGTTTTCGCGAAGTAGCGCTGCGGAAGTAAAAACACCATCTGCGCATGTGCAGATGGTGTTTTTACTCCCGCAGCGCTAGCGAGGAGCCGAAGATTGGGGGCGGCGCGGCTGTTTTAAAACGTCGCTGCCGGCATGGGGGGCTTCCTAGCAGCTCCCGAAACCCAGGTTGGGGGTCCGGGGGGTGCTAGCAAGCCCCCCATGCCGGCGGCGACATTTTAAAACAGCCGCGCCGCCCCCAATCTTCGGCTCCTCGCTAGCGGGCAGGCAGGCGGCGGACAAGCCGTTCGCTGGCGCTGGCTCTCGCCGCTTTCGAGCTGAGTCCTGGAGCGAATTCGTTTCAAAACTCAGCTCAAAAGCGCCGACAGCCAGCGCCAGCGAACGGCTTCTCCGCGCTGGCTGTCGCCGCTTTCGAGCTGAGTCCTGGGGCGAATTCGCTTCAGGACTCAGCTCAAAAGCGCCGACAGCCAGCGCCAGCGAACGGCTTCTCCGCGCTGGCTCTCGCCGCTTTCCAGCTGAGTCCTGGAGCGAATTCGCTTCAGGACTCAGCTCAAAAGCGCCGACAGCCAGCGCCAGCGAACGGCTTCTCCGCGCTGGCTCTCGCCGCTTTCCAGCTGAGTCCTGGAGCGAATTCACTTCAGGACTCAGCTCAAAAGCGCCGACAGCCAGCGCCAGCGAACGGCTTCTCCGCGCTGGCTCTCGCCGCTTTCCAGCTGAGTCCTGGAGCGAATTCGCTTCAGGACTCAGCTCGAAAGCGGCGAGAATGAACGGCATGGGTGGGCGAAGGGCATGCGGCTGCGAGGAGTTTGCGTGGGCGGTGGGGAAACTCCTTGCTGATGCCCGCTGCTCGCCCTCCCAGCAGCAAGAGGGGGAAGACCCAGGGAAGCCGCCCAGCAGCTGATCTGCCGGGCGCCATCTACGCATGCGTGCCCATAGAAAAAAAGGGCACACATGCGCAGATGGTGTTTTGACTTCCGGGTTGAAAAATCGCAAATTACCCTGTTCGCAATGGTCGGGGATGCAATAACCGGGGTATTACTGTATATGTTCTCAGTGTACATAAGGAGAATAAAATACATTCATCAAGAATAAAAAGAAACAACACTTAGTGATAGTCAAGGTTATTAATAATCTATCAAATCATACTAGGAAACAAAAAATGGCATAATTAGAAGATAGCAACAACATAATTACAGTAATAAATGGGAAGAGATAGATACTAGTAAGGAAGAGAAACATAATAGTAATACAGTCTTTATAAACTTTTTGAGTGTTGTAAGAATAGAAGATAACATCAGGGAAAAGCAGATAGCATTCAGCATTCACTGTTTAGTATGCAGACACACACACACATACACACATACACACAAACAATCTAAGAAATCAATTCATTTCCCTTCTCTCAACCATTACATATGTTGATCTGTCCATGCCAACTGACAACAGATCTGTGAGTCTGCCATATATTCATAGCAGTTGGCTGAGGAACTCTAGGGTTGGACACCCACATATTACAGCATTTCCAGGGCTGAAAAATATTGCTCTAGGGAAGGGGTGTCAAACTAATGGCATGTGACATATCTGTGGTCTAGATATGTCACATGCCAGTCATGCCCACCCCAATTTTAGCGAAGGAAGGAAAAATGTCATGATATATCACATGATGACAATGTTATGACGCACGTTTGACATCCCCCCCCCCTGCTCTAGGGGCTATCTGAAAAGAACTAGGAATGTTAAAAAAGAAAAACAAAGAGATACTTAATTGATGCAGTTCAAAATATTTAATTGAAACCCTTTATTAACATTTATAATTTCCCAGGAAACCAAATGTATTAATTTTTTTTAAAAGTTAGATCCTAATAAAATGTCTACTCAGAAACTCTGCATACAAAAATTAAAAAATCATACTTTGTAGTGCTTCAATTTCTATGTTACATTTCATGCTCTAAACCTTTGCTTATATTGTTTTCAATTTTTAAAACCAATATTGAGGTAATTACATTAAAGTAGGCATCAGGAATATTCTGCATAAATTCTGCATTTATCTGTAAAATGTATTTAAAAGCCTACAATGGAAATTATTTACAATTAAAAATATATATTGAGGAAATTAATATGAAACCTATATACCCTCAAACTTTCCATTGTAAAGAATTGCAGGAGTCAAAAAGAAGCTGATTCTATTTAATGCTTTTTTCAAAAAAAAATAACTGCAGGGCTTATTCAAACCATATTTCTCAGAAAATGTAACAAGGAGCTTGTTCATGTGAGGTGACTATATTTTTGTAGAGAGTAAGCAATAGCAATCTGACTTCATCCTAAAAGTCTATTCATGAGACATCAAATAGAATATTCCCAAATGTGAATCCCAGAAAAGAGGCATGGTTAGTGTACCTCTACGGATGTATAATATACTGAGCATACAGACTCCAATTATATATTGATTTTGGGACTCACTTTCTAAATACACACTTCTTCTGTAAAGTTTTAAGTGGAGAATGATGAATACTATGAGGGTTGCCTAGAAAGTAATGCACCACTTTTTTTTTCTCGTCCTACAGTAATGGTATGGATTCAAAACCTTAGATATACATTGTTTGAATTATCAGCAGTGCATGTGTAAATTTTGTGTTTCCTCAGACAGATAGTGTAGCAGTAGCAGTGTTTTGAAATGGCATCTGTGAGTGTGGAGAAAAATTGTTGGGAAAATTCACAAACATTTGTGTACAGTTCATGGAGAACATGCAGTCGACAGAAGTACGGTTAGTTGCTGGGCACAGAGGATGAGGCCATTAGAAGACAATCCAGCAGAGCTCCAAGATTTGCAGCATTTGGGGCAGCCAGCCACAGTTGTCAGCCATCAGCAAGTTGTCAGCCATCAGCAAGACGTAGCTTGCTGATGTGCTAATTTGCGAGGACTGGTGCATAATGGAGCACCTCCCTTATGATACCAGGTTACAACGCCTTGGTGTCTTCAGCCTTGAAAGACGGCGTTTAAGGGGTGACTTGATTGAAGTGTATAAAATCATGCATGGGATAGAAAAAGTGGATAGAGAAAAATTCTTTTCTCTATCACACAATACTAGGACAAGAGGGCACTCCCTAAAGCTCATAGGTAAGAAAGTGAGGACAAATCAAGGGAAATATTTCTTCACCCAGAGGGTCGTTGGTTTATGGAATTCACTTCCAGAAGAGGTTGTGACAGTCTTGATAGCTTCAAGGCAGGATTAGACAGATTCATGGATGCCAAGCATATAGATGGTTATTGAAATGGATGTCCAAGTGCTGCCTCTATGTTGGTTGAGGCAGGCAGGATTCCCTTGAGTACCACTTGTTGGGGGTCAAGGGAAAGGGAGGGTTTTGCCTTCTTTTTCTGTTCAAGATCCCCATGGACAATTGGTGGTGAAATTAACAGGTGGGTCACTGTGTGACACAGAATGCTGGACTCTATGGGCTTTGGCCTGATTCAGCATGGCTCTTCTTATGTTCTTATGACTTGGCAGTTGGTGCTGAAGCTGTCAATCAGCAAAAGGAAGTGTGGAAGATGTGATTTACACAGTGCAGAAATGGCTTCATGACCAGAACAAGGAGTGCTACTGACAGGGCATACACACCCTTGTATCTCACTGTTGGAAGACCATAAAACAAGACGGAGATTACATGAAAAAATAGGGAGTGTAGAAAAAACATCATCCTTTCTTGTGTATAAGTTTCATTGTGTTCAATAAATAAATGTTGAAGAAAAAAATGCCGTGCATTACTTTCTGGGCGAGCCTCATAACGTACATCACTTACAGACGCCATTTTGAAACACTGCTTCAGCTACACTATCTGTCTGAAGAAACGCAAAATTTACACATGCCCTCGTGACAATTCAAATAATGTATATCTAAAGTTTTGCATTCATACCATTACTGTAGGCTGAGAAAAAAAATGTGCTGCATTACTTTCTAGATGATACTCATAGTAGATGTTTTATCTATGTTGTAATCAAGTTTCTTTTGGCTACACTCTGCAAACTTATTCATTTTGAGATCTATACTATGGTCTTAATTTCATTGCAGTTCAGCCATTCTAATTACCTGTACTTGAATATTTCTTATTACTCCAAAGTTTGTGGAAGCATATCAGAAGATGATTCAGTTGGCAGAGCCATTTCTTCTCCTCTGTATTCAGCTGTTATTCGAGCTCAAGACCATATAAGTTAATAAATTCATCTCTCCCAGCTGAGAAAGCAAAATGAGTAATATCCTCTCCTCTCTGGTAAAAACAATGCAGAATTCCTCCTTTTCTTATCTGCAGGAAATCCCGCATCCTGTTGGATTGGAAATATCAATGATACCTATCTCTTAATCTCTTCTTATAGGGATTTAATGTAAAAAGATTTAACAATCTGGTGCAAAATGAGATAACATGTTTAGTGTACAGCCTTGATTTTTCAGTATTAAACACCATCGAAATTCTGTAGGTCATAAAGATTATTACACAAAGGAAACCATTGTACAAACTACTCCTGCACATATAAGAAAAATGGACATGCAAACTGGAAATTAAATGTACAATTGACATAGTCTTCAATTTATAATCTCTCATTCAGCGACTCTTCAAAGTTACAACAGACCACCCAAAAGGTATTGAGGACATGGTTTCAAAATTTTGAATTCTGCAAATGCCACTGCCATTGTTCATCCTTATAACCAACTAAAGGAACTCCTTCATCCATCTGGCCAGGATCTTGCTCCAAAGTCAGCTTGTTGGCCAGCCTGTTGGCCAGCTTCTGTCGAACCAGAATACCTCTGGAACCGCCTTCTACCGCACGAATCCCAGCAGCCGATAAGATCTCACAGGGTTGGCCTTCTCCGGGTCCCGTCAACTAAACAATGTTGTTTGGTGGGCCCCAGGGGAAGAGCCTTCTCTGTGGTGGCCCCGGTAATCTGGAATCAACTCCCCCCGGAGATAAGAACACCCTCTTTGTCTTTCACAAATTACTTAAGACCCACCTGTATCACCAGGCATGGGTGAATTGAGACACCTCCCCCAGGCTTTTATATTTTATGTTTGGCATGTGTGTGCTGCATGGTTTTAAATGATGGGGTTTTAGATGTTTTTAATATTAGATTTGTTTCATTGTGATATTGTTTTATTATTGCTGTGAGCCGCTCTATTGATGTTTTAAAGTGTTTTCATGTTAAATAAGGCTTTCAAAGCTATTATTTATAATGCTATTATTTCCACTTACATAAATGAAAGCTAGAGACCAATTTTTTAAATTAAAGATTTGCCTAATACCTGATTAGCTGCATGGAAGAGAAAGCTTGAACTAGATATGACTGTTCTGTCCAAATTATACTGATAGATAATATCAAGGATGAAAGTTTAGTTCGATCATGTCTAAATTGCAATAGCCTTCCTCATGTTTATACCATTTTTTTCTCAACAGTTAACCATGTTACATTATTATTTGCTGATTTTGACATTGAAAATGATATGCAAAGCTGCAGCATTAATTATGTAGAATTTTGGGAATGGGATAATTTCAATGCTCCTTTGCAATGTATGAGAAATGTATAGCATTGATTGGCTATATCTTTTAAACAGATATTTTATTTGTTCAGAACAGAATTTGTTAAGAGATAATGACACTTTAAAACAAGGAGGGGAACGATGGCCCTTTTATGACTTGTTGACTTCAACTCTCAGAATTCCTGAGCCAGCCAAACTGTATATATTAATCATATTTCATTTAAAATATGTAGTGGAAAAATTATGGACATATTTCAATGTGTTCTTCTGCACTGTACTTCTGTTTGATGCAATAATACTAAAAAGTGTGATCTGGTTAGGTGAGATTTGTGAGTGATGCGGGCGATCTACGCATTTTATATAAAATAAATAAATAAATAACTCTGAAGCCTACTACTTCTCTAAGATGGGAGGAAAGAAGCCACTTGTTTATTACAAGTAGGAATTTCTGTTATAAGCCATAGTATTCAAACAATATTTGCTTTTGCTAAAGTTAATTCCATGCTTTACTAGACTCAGAGCCAGTGTTCCCTCTAATTTTTTGGGGGGGTGGGCGGAAAAGTATAGTGTCTGAGCGACAGTCCCTTTGGGACTGGGCGGCACAGAAATAAATAAATAAATAAATGAATGAATGAATGAATGAATGAATGAATGAATGAAGGAAGGAAGGAAGGAAGGAACGAACAAACAAACAAACAAACAAACAAACAAAAAACCCACCCTGTTTTGCCTCAGAGAATTTCAAAATAAAATACTGTACTGTGTGTCTAGAACAGTGAGCTCATAATAGGGCAACTCTATCAATATCAAAATGCCACTTAAATAGTTGAGCTAGTTTCAAACTAGATTTTGATTTTCTTTCTCTCTTCCTTACTCCCATTCTTTTTCTTTCTCTTTTCCTTCCTCTCTTTTTTCTATCTGTTTCTCTCTCTTCCTCTCTTCCTCTCTCTCTCCTTCCCTCTCACTCTTTCCCTCTCGGCTTCTGGGCAGGTTTGGAAAACTCTGAGTTGATGATGATTTTTAAGTGCGCCATGGCTCACTGCTCAGCTTAGAGGGAACTATGCTCAGAGCATCTATCCTACTGGGGTTATTTTCTCCATTTTGTCTCAACTCCTGCTTCCCCTGGGGGTGCTTTCCATATAGAGAGAGGAGCCTTCGATAGCCCAAGTTTTCCTGAACCATTCCCATTTAACATTGATTGTGTCTGGAATCTCCTAAGCTCCCCTGGCAACTGGCTCCAGCTGTCTTTCATGTAAATCAATTGTTCAAAGAGTTATTGTTTAATCTTTTGATGGAGCAGCAGGAAGGAAATGCTGGGTTTAGAAGAATGTAATTACTGCCATGTAAAACAGTACACACAGCTTGGAAAGTGAATACAATCACAGCCAGAAAGGACTTTCTTTATTTTTTCTCCTTATTGCTTATTATCCTGGTCAGCTTTCAGGCAACTATGACCAATTTTGCATCTATAACTTTTAAAAAATTACAACTGCAGCAGTTGTAAGTGTGAGTACTGATCTCTCCTCACTGTTATTGTAAGTTTGAATGATCATTAAATAAAGGTGGTAAGGGCTGCCTGTATGAAATGTCATATATACTGTATCTGTTGAAGACAGAAGAAAATCTGAGAATACAAAAACGTGTAGAAAACGTTTTTCAGTTTTACTTTATTCAAAACTTCCATACCGAAAAATACAATATTTATTTCAATATAGAAATTTATGACTTTTGTGGCATTACTATGATCATGTGATCAAAATTCAGATGCTTGATAACTGGTTCAGACTTATGACTATTGCTATGCCCAAGATCATGTGATTACCCTTTACAACTCTTTGACGAGCAAATCAACAGAGAAGGCTGGTTCACTTAACAACCATGCTACCAACTTATCACCTGCAGTGATTCATGTAACAACTGTGGCAAGAAATTTTGTAAAATGGGGCAAAACCCGCTTAACAAATGTCTCACTTAAATTTTGGGCTCAGTTATGGTCGTAAGTCAAGTATTATTATTATTTTTAATCATCAATACCAAATTATTATTGTACACTGTTTTATTGTCGCTGTTAGCCGCCCCGAGTCTCTGGAGAGGGGCGGCATACAAATCCAATAAATAAATAAATAAATAAATAAATTTTATTATTATTTATTAGAATTGTATGCCGCCCCTCTCCGAAGACTTGGAGCGGCTCACAACAAGAATACAAAATACAAATCCAATGATTAAAACAGCAAAACAGTTAAAAGCACTTGATTTAAAAACACTCATACAACCCAAACAAACCATACATAAAATGGAGCAGCCGAGGGGGATCAATTTCCCCATGCCTGGCAGCAAAGGTGGGTTTTTAGGAGTTTGCAAAAGGAAAGGAGGGTGGAGGCAGTCCTAATCTCTGGGGTGAGTTGATTCCAGAGTTTGCTTAGTACCACTTACATTATGTTAAACTGTGATATATATTTTGGGGTTTTGTTTCATTGCCCACAAGTCAGCCTTGATTCCTGGTGATTTCGAAGACAAATCCTTTTTAGAAGTGGTTTGCCTTTGTCGTCTGTTCAATTTCTTTGTTTAAACAACTCTCCCTTCTCTTAGTCCAAGGCCATAACCATTAGACAAACTGGCTCTTGTTTATGTTTATATATGACCATGAGCACTTAAAAACTGAATTGAACAAACTCAAAGATGTACTAATTTCTAATGGATTCAAAGAGAAAACAATAACAAACCTAATCAATAAAGAGACACCCCCCAAAAAACAAGATCAAGAACAGGACAAGGGCACCACCATCCTTCCTTACATCAAAGGCACCACGGATAAAATTAGTAAAATTCTACAAAAACATAACATCAAAACCTCATTTTGCACTAACCAAAAAATATCTAATATCCTAAGGAGCCCCAAAGATAAAATCCAATTAGAATACCAAGGTATCTATGAAATCCCTTGCAAAACATGTGCAGCCACATACATTGGACAAA
This sequence comes from Erythrolamprus reginae, assembly GCF_031021105.1. Lineage (NCBI taxonomy): Eukaryota > Metazoa > Chordata > Lepidosauria > Squamata > Dipsadidae > Erythrolamprus > Erythrolamprus reginae. Next base: position 28,945,466 of record NC_091963.1, on the reverse strand, counting down.
CTAACCGAAGAGTGAGCCAGCGCATGGCAGAACATATGAATGCAGTCAAGAAACAGGAGAAGACCTCCTCCCTTGTCCAGCACATTAAAAGAACAGGGCACGAAATTGACTTTGAAAAAACTAAATTACTCCACAAAACAGAGAATTTATATAAAAGAATCTCTCTAGAAGCTATTGAAATTGAAAAAAGATCTTTTTGTTTAAATAAACGGGATGATACCTCACGTCTGCCAGAGATTTGGAAACCAGCCTTAAACAAAATAAAAACTTCATTATAATCAATATGTCAATCCTTTAATTATTATGATTTTAGAATTTTATATTTGGAAATCAGACTTAAACAAAACACTTCATAATCTTCATACCATTCCTTCTATAACCATGATTACACCAACCAATCAGATCACGGAAGCATAGTCACCCAATCTATTTGCTACATTCAAAGCAAATCTCCACCCCCACACTACATGCTAAGAAGGAATGTCAGTTGCTAATATTCATTTGCAAAAACACAGAGATTGGAACTCCAGCCTGATGATGGTAAATGTGATTTTACCGAAACGTCGCATAGACATGCAAAACATTACACAGGGCAAAACCCGAACTCAGAACAATCTACATATATATATATATATATGAGCAGCTCTTATCTCAAAAAATGGTCATCAGTCATTTTTTTCAATGCCGTTGTAACTTTGAACAGTCATTAAAGGAACTGTTGAAAATCATGTACTACCTGTATTCTGAACCTGCACAGAGAAATGTTTAGAAAGAGGCTTCTGTCTGGGGTGGCATAAGATAAAATTAAATCCCAGTCCCTTTCCCTTGCAATTAACAGGGTTTTTGACTCATGCATTTTAAGGGAAAATGAATGCACACCCAGTTAGAAAAACTATAAAACAAAAACCTCCAAAGCAACAACTAATACATCAAAGGTTTTAAAATATGGCAAAGAAAATTTCTGGTCACAGGCAGTTCAAAAACAGAAATCCGAACTAAAGAGACTCTTTTCCTAAAAATGAAAGAAGTGCTCTATCTATAATGGAAATAAAAACTGAATTTGAAGTGGGAAGTACTAAAGCTTTGCATTCAGCAAGTCAACTTTGATGATATAGTTTGATCCCCAAAATGTAAAGAAATATGTGTGAAGTTCCTACCTCTGCTAAATATTACATCTAGTTATGCATTAAACATCTTTCAAGAATGTTTTTAGTATGGCATCCAGATGAGCTTGACATTCTAATTTCTCAGTTTAAAAAGTCCAGATAGTATCCTTGGAATTGCAATCAGCACAAATATATACAATTCAAGCTTTGCAGAACATCAAACACAGCAAAATGACTTACATAGCTACCAGGGGTGGGTTGTGGATCTGTTTGTTGCTGATTTGCTAAGGGTCATGCTGTGCGCACATGTGACCTCAGCAATAAAAAAAATAGCTTATGCACATGTGCCGAAGCAAAAATTAGCTTTTGCATATGCACAAAAGCAAAATCCAAGATGGCAGCACCCAATGAGACACCAACAGAACTGGCTTAGTGACATCATCACTGGACTACTAATGTTTCTATAGAACCGGTTACTGTTCTGTCGGGCTCTCTGGTAGACTCCTCCCAAAAATTCACAGGTACAAATTTCAGACACACACACGTTTGAAAATTCAAAACAATGTTCTTTATAATGAAAATTCACTTAAAGCAAGCCCTCTTTTGGTATAGCAAAGAGCACTGGTCTCCAAACAAACTGGTAATTTGTACAAGTCCCTTATTAGTTCTGTGATACTTAGCTTGCAGCTGTGAGGTAATTCACAGTTCTTCTTCTTTCATAAAGTGAAACGCACTTTGCCCTGGTTTAGTTTCAAAGCGAGGAAAAATCAGCACACAACAGGTCAAAGTCAGTAAAGCAGTCATGAAACACAACAATCAGATAATCCTCCACAATGGCCAAACCCACAGGCTGCTATTTATAGCAGCCTCACTAATTACCACAGCCACACCCAACCACAGGTGGCCTCATTTTCTTTGATAATAATCTCTCAGTTGTTGTTGCCTATGCATCGCTCTCCGCATGTGTGGCTGTATCATTAACTCTTGTTCTGAATCCAAGGAGGAGCTAGATAATTGATCTCCTTCTGAGCTGTCTGCCACACTCTCCTCCTCCCTATCACTCATGTCTTCTTGGTCAGAGGAGCCTTCATCAGCAGATTCCACTGGGGGCAAAACAGGCCTGCAGCATGTGGATGTCTCTCCCACATCCACAGTCCTTGGGGCAGGAGCTGGGCCAGAGCGAACCACAACAGTTACAATCATTAGAAACCCACCTCTGATGTCTACTTATGATTCATTTCTCTTAAGATTGCATAGGCAATTTAATATTTCCATAGGTAATTTAATATTTTCCTTTAGCTCTTAAATGTTAGCTATTGGGGGTTGGGTTTCCTGAAAGAAAGAAAGAAAGAAAGAAATGGAAGGCATGAGAAATCTCAAACAGGTAGTCTGAATGTTTCATACAAAGCCATGACATAAAATATTATTTTGGGAAGATAGATAATTGCCTGGCTTAATTCTATCCAGAGTTGGAGAGCCTGAGTCATTACGTCTGTAATAACAAATTTAAATTTAAACAAAAGAGATTAAAGTACATGTAGCAATTCAGCTGGGTAATTTTATTTTAGTCTTTCCATTACTATATATTAGAGAACCTGAACTTAAGAGAATTGATGAAATATGATAGCACTATTAAAATATGATTATCATCAGATATCTCCTGCCTCCCGTCCCCTCTCTCCCAGGAGCCTGAGAAGACCGGAACGTGCAAAGATGCTTGGAAAACTTGTTGCACATTCGGAACTTCTCAGACTGTTGAGGGGGAGAGGGAACAGAGATAGCTTCTGCTGCCCATTCCCTACCCCCCTGCCAGCAGCCAGTGAAGCCCGGAATGTACAAAGATGCCTGTAAAGCTCGCTACATGTTCAGAGCTCCTTGGGCTGCTGGGGGGACGGGGACAGGCGGCAGGAGCTATCTCAGCCTAGAGTTGCAGTTACAAAATATGCATTTTGAATTTATGCCCAACTACATATCTAGTTGCACTGGTTACAACCTAACAAGACTTGTGTTAATGTATTTTGGGTCTTCCCATCTACAGTTTCAAGAAATTGAAAATATTGTCAAATATCTTCTTGGATAACACTGAAATCTTCTGAATGTCACCATGCTGGAAAGAATCTTGTATCCCACTTTCCACATTCTTGTTCCCCAATCAGGGTTAGGAAATTACTGAAAGATTTTAATTGATCGAGTCAGGGATGGGCTTCAAAATGTTTAGCAAGGGGTTCTCTACCCAGTTGCGGGGTGGGCATGGCCATGGCATGCACAACCTAGCCATCTTCCTTTACAACAGCAGGGGGAGGGTGTTTTTGCGGTCCCTGGGCTCCGGAAGCCTTTCTTCAAGCCCTTGGGAAGGTGAAAACGGTCTCTCCAGGCTCCAGAGGCCCTCTGGAGGCCTGAAATAGACCCATTTCCAGCCTTCCTGAAATTCTGGTGGACCTGTTTTTCACCGTCCCAAGCCTCCACACACACTCTGCACTTACCTGCATCCAAACCAGGACTTGTGGGGACTCCAGAAAGGAAGGGCAGGGTGAGACCAGCCAGGAATGGGATTTGGGGATTCTCCAACTGCTCAGAATCTCTCACAAACCCAGCTAACCTCCAGCAGCCCACCCCTGGATCCAGCACATTTCAGTAGCACTAGCATGGATGTAGGTATAATTAGGGTAGTAGCCAGGGGAAAATATTTTATTGTTCTAAAAAGAAAAAAATTAGAAACAATTAAAGGAAAGATGTTCCCACTAAGATAACAATATATTTTTCTTTTAGCTTCTCATGGATTAATTGAATTTCCTTTCAGGGCAATGTAAACAATGAAGATCAGGTTTTCTGTTGTATTACAAGCATTTAACAAGATAGATAACCTTTTCTTTCCTTTTCAATTTTGAGTAAAATCTACTTTGAGATCTTTGAGTTGAGATCAACCTCTCTTGGTTTCATAGACCCTTCCCTGTAGTTTTCTTGACATGAAAGTGGCTTGCGAACTTCTCAGTTATTTTCCCCCCTTCAGTTTCCATTGGTCTTCTTTTAGTTGTACATTAGATTAACTTGAATTATGAGATGGGGATGATTTCACAACTCAGCTATCCATTAAACTATGTGGGATCTCTATGCTGGGCATTCAGAGATCTTCTGGTTCTTTCCTATATATGAGATTCCAATCAAATAGTCTTATCATCAAAAAAGCACAACAAAGAATGTTCTTTCTGCGCCAGCTCAGGAAGCTCAAACTGCCCAAGGAGCTGCTGATACAGTTCTACAGAGGAATAATTGAATCTGTCATCTGCACCTCTATAACTGTCTGGTTTGGTGCTGCAACCCAACAGGATCGACACAGACTTCAGAGGATAATCAGAACTGCAGAAAAAACAATTGCTGCCAACCTGCCTTCCATTGAGGACCTGTATACTGCACGAGTCAAAAAGAGGGCGGGGAAAATATTTACTGACCCCTCACATCCTGGACACAAATTGTTTCAACTCCTACCCTCAAAACGTCGCTACAGAGCACTGCACACCAAGACAACTAGACACAAGAACAGTTTTTTTCCGAACGCCATCACTCTACTAAACAAATAATTCCCTCAACACTGTCAGACTTTCTACTAAATCTGCACTTCTATTCTACTAGTTTTTCTCATCATTCCTTTCACCCATTTCCTCCCATGTTGACTGTATGACTGTAACTTGTTGCTTATATCCTAAGATTTTTATTAATATTGCTTCTTCATTGCTTATTTGACCCCTATGACAATCATTAAGTGTTGTATCACATGATTCTTGACAAATGTATATTTTATTTTATGTACGCTGAGAGCATATGCACCAAGACAAATTCCTTGTGTGTCCAATCACACTTGGCCAATAAAAATTCTATTCTATTCTATTCTATTCTATTCTATTAAAGAGGTACTATGTACATTTAATCCTTGCATAAGATTTTAGTGATCCTAAAATCTAAGGGTATAAAGATAAATCCATGAACTGGTTTTTAAGATTACAATAAATCATCTTGGCCAAGTTCTCTAATCCTTTGAAATACACCAACTAATGAAAGTGATTTCTGCATCATTATTCCAATATATTTAAGCTCAGTATTTCAGACCGTTATTAATTATGGGATTTTTTTTTTAAAAAAAGAGTATTTAAAATGATTTAATGTACGTTTCAAAATATTTGCATAAATATTAACATTTATACTTCTAAAAAATAGAAAATACTAGAATAATGCAATTATAAAATCATTAAAAATGGGGTTGAATGGAGGAAAACAAAATGTGAACTAATGATACTGCTGATTTGGAGAAATTCTTCAGCACCTACGGTGATGAATGTTCTTCTTAGCAGCTACTTTAGAGGAAATGCTGCAAATACTGTTTTGCATCATTTCCTCTGAAGTGAACACCAGGAGACTTCCTCATTCCCTGGCATAATCACTTTCAAATGTTCAGCACCTGATTTCAATCGAAAGCAAGATTAAAGAGATTTTTCTTTTATAAGATTTGTTTACGTAGAATAAATACAGTAGATAAATCTCAGCAACGAGATTACTTCCACTTTAAAACACAATTTATTTCTCAGTGTGTTAGGATTGAGAATTTTTTCAACTTTTTGTTAATGACTTCTCTGAACTGGTGAGAACTCTTTCATTTTTCTGGTTATTGCAAAATGTATATATATGGTACCTGTGAAATTCTTTCATGCTCTTAACATATAATTATGCCCAGATGTCTTCATTCCTATTCCTCGATTTTCTGGATCTACAATGTCTGTTCTTTGGAGATGATTGAAAAGGAATTTCCATTGCTCCATCATAATCATTCCCTCTTGTCCCAACCAGTTAACTTTGAAGTAGTGGAGATGCTTGTGTGGCACAAAAGCACTGACACAGAATAAAAGAGGTAAGACTAGGGAATGCATTGAAGTGTCCTGAACTACAGATCAAAAGGTATAGAAAACAAGATAGTCACACCTGAAGAATCAGCAGTAGATGATGGTGGTGGTGGTGATGGCGGTAATGTTGAACTTTCAAGTCAGTCCAAACATTTGGTGACTGCATGGGTAAATTTTATTTATTTATTCATTTGTCCAATACACAAATACATAGGAAGAAAGATAGACATGTGATAATATAAAAGAGGGTGAAAGTGAACTTAGAGGAGAGGATACATGAAAGGAAGAGAATATATAAGATAGGTGAAAGAAAGGAAAGACAATTGGACAGGGGACGAAAGGCACACCAGTGCACTTATGTACGCCCCTTAGTGGCCTCTTAGGAACCTGGAGAGGTCAATCGTGGAGAGTCTAAGGGAGAAGTGTTAGGGGTTAGGAGTTGACACAATTGAGTCCGGTAATGAGTTCCACGCTTCAATAACTCGATTGTTGAAATCATATTTTTTACAGTCAAGTTTGGAGCGGTTCGTATTAAGTTTGAATCTGTTGCGTGCTCTTGTGTTATTGGGGTTGAAGCTGAAGTAGTCATTGACCGGTAGGACATTGCAGCATATGATCTTGTGGGCAATACTCAAATCATGTTTTAGGCGCCATAGTTCTAGGCTTTCTAGGCCCAGGATTATTAGTCTATTTTTATAGGATATTCTGTTTCGAGTGGAGGAGTGAAGGGCTCTTCTGGTGAAATATCTTTGGACATTTTCAAGGGTGTTGATGTCTGAGATGTGGTATGGGTTCCAGACAGATGAGCAGTGGTCTAGGATGGGTCTGGCAAAAGTTTTGTAGGCTCTTGTGAGTAGTGTGAGATTGCCTGAGCAGAAGCTGCGTAGGATCAGGTTAACAACTCTGCAGTTTTCTTGGCAAGATTTTTGGAAATGGTTTGTCGCTCCTTTCTCAGAGCTGAAAGTGACTGATCAGCTTTCTAGCTTAATGCCTAAGGCAGGACCAGAATTAGGTCTTCCTAGTTCTACCCTGGTGGCTTAATCACCATATTGTCAACCTAGATCTAAATCTTTTTCTCTGTAGTCAAAACCCATTTTGTGTCGAAGTGTGGAACTCATTACCAGACTCTGTAGTATCATCCCCTAACCCCCAACATTTTACCCTTAGACTATCCACGGTTGACCTCTCCAGATTCCTAAGAGGTCAGTAAGGGGCGTACATAAGCGCACTAGAGTGCCTTCCGTCCCCTGTCCTATAGTCTCTCCTATATCTCGTATTTCTTCTCTACTATATGCTCTATAACCTTCATTGTGTATTATTGTGTATTGGAATAAATAAATAAATAAATAAATAAATAAATAAATAAATAAATAAATAAATAAATAAGAAAGAAAGAAAGAAAGAAAGAAAGAAAGAAAGAAATTTAGGATAGATTCTATGGTTGACTAGTGGACATCTTTGTTTCTTTCATTGGCATGTAGTGGCAATGAATTTGAGTTTTCTTAATGTTATTACCCAGATAGTTTATTATGAGACTGGTTTCTCCATAGACCTGAAATCATTATCTTACCATTAGCTTTGAAGCAGTAGATATTCAGCACTCGGTAAAATGCACAAAACTACTTAATAATTTGAAAAATGGAGTAACAGGTATGTGAATTAATGCCATCTCTTTTTCTCTCGTGCCCTATTGGGTAAGAAAAATTTTCAGTTATGGCCAATAATACATGGATTTCTAGTTGTGCAATAGAAATACTTTTCAATCTCTTTTTCTCCCTGGGCACACTTTATATCTGTTGTGAAGAGTACTCAAACCTACTTGAGTAGATATAGGGTTGCAAAGGGAGGTACAGCAGGATAATGGAATCTCAGATGGCTTTTTAATGGCAAATACAATTAGATACAGCCCATTGTCTCTCACTGTATCAAGAATACAAATGGGTAGGCTTACTTTTTTTTAAAAAAATGTCTTGCTGGTACTTATTTTCTCAGCCTACATCTACCAAACCTCCATCTCCAGAAAACTGTTCCCAACTGATACTTGAATGAGGCCATGAAGTGTTACACATGGCTGCATGCCATTTTGTCTATGATACTCTTTGGAAACTTTTAAAGTTCTGTGGAGATATATGTTTTAAATCTCCAAAGTGATAACAATGAACAAGTTAACTTTTCCATAGGAAACTATTACATAGACCAGGGGTATCAAACTTGATTTTACAGAGGACTGCATCAGGGTTGTGTTTGATTTTGGGGAGCCAGAGTGGGTGTGGCCAATATGGGCATGGCCAGCTCAATGTCACTCATGTTGGGTGCACCCAGTGAAGGGCTACCAATTCTTTTACTACCACACTGTGGGCATGGCTTATACAGAACGCCCTGCATGTTCTTTCAACATTTTTCAGTGCAAATTGATTACTATGGGGTGGAGCTCCATTTTTGATACCTCACTGCATCCCCCCCTATCCAGGCAGCAGCCCACCCCTGGGTACACCCATGGTAGCTTGAACACTCTGCCAGAGATGACAGACTCCCAAGCTCCACTTTCAGCTGCAACAAAAATATTTTAGTGCCGATTATTCAATCTGGGTTGCAAAAATCTAAGTAGCCACAATGTTAATATTCTCTCATCGGTGTCATTTAGCTGCCATCTGGATGCCTATATAAGTAACAGTATGGATAAATTTGTGGGGGGAAATTGCAACATATAAGGCAGTGATGGTGAACCTATGGCACGGGTGCTACAGGTGGCACGCGGAGCCATATCTGCTGGCACGCGAACCGTTGCCCTAGCTCAGCTCCAACCTGGATATGACTGCCTGCCAGCTGACCTTTGGCTCGCACAGCGGCTCTGGGAGGGTGTTTTTGGCTTCCAGAGAGTCTCCAAGGGGATGGGGGAGAATGTTTTTACCCTCCTCTGGCTCCAGAGAAACCTTTGGAACCTGGGGAGGGTGAAACAAGAGCCTACTGGGCCCTCCAGAATTTGGAAAATAGGCAATTTCTGGCCTCCAGAGGGCCTCCAGAGGGTGGGGGAAGCTGTTTTAGCCTTCCCCAGGCATTAAATTATGAGTGTGGGCACTCGCGTATGCACGATAATGCATGTGCATGCTCTTTCAGCACCCGAGGAAAAATGTTCGCCATCACTGATATAAGTTGGAAGCCTAAATGAATTCTTATTTCTTCATAAATTTGATAATGCATTTTAGCTGTCTTCAGCAATTTGCTTCAGATGCTATTCTACCTGAAGTAAGATGGGTGAGAAAACCAAGTGCTATAATTTTTTCTTTTTCTGGAACATTATGTTCGGGCAACATGACATAGGAACTAATTTATTATATTATATTAATTTATGAGCAGATAAAGGCTAGAGTATTACTGCATGTGTTCAATCTGATTAGGAAGTGTACTTTGGAACAGACATGGACACAAAATATAGATGTCTATAAAACAATTATGTATTTTTTTAAAACTCCACATGAAAAGGTGTGACTTCTTTAAAGAATTGTGTTAAATACATAGCGGCTTTAATAAACCACTCCGTTGGGACAAATATACTTTTTTAGGCTCACAAATAAAATGTATTTTTGAAGCATAAATACCATTATATGTTTATTTATTTACAAACTGCCCATCTGATAATAGCTATTCTAAGATTTCATGATACAAAAAATAAAATTCAAAATACATTAGAATTCAGTAAAAACCTGTAATAGCACCAATAGAAATTCAGTTAACAATAAAATAACAAATCCACTAATTTATTTACCCTCATATCTGGGAACAATTCACGTCTTTAAAACTTTATGAAAAGCTGGTAAGATTGGGAAACAATCCACTCTCAACTACATATGGTATTTTCTTGAGTTCACTTCAAAGTTGGCATTGTAACAAAAAATGTCTGCCTTGTGTGTCTTGTTTATTGACATTTTTAATTGATGGGATTCAAAACCTCTCCTATCAGATTTAGTAAGAGGTAGGATGGCACAGTGATTAAAGATGCCACATGATGGGTTGATGCCCATTCCTGCCCCAACTTCTGCCAATCTAGTGGTTTGAAGCTTTGCAAATGCATATAGATAAATAGGTACCATTCTGGTGAAAAGATAATTATGTGTACCTCAGATTATAATCATGTTGACCACATGACCACAGGAGCTTCTTCGGACAATGATGGCTCCCTCGGCTAAGAAATGGAGATGAGCACTATCTCCAAGATTCAAGAGGCTGAACAAGAGAAATATTTACTTTTATCAGATAAAATTCCCCTAAAAATACATAGGATATGTCAACCTTTGATGTATTCCATACAAGAACTACCTCCAGAAATACTTGCTCTAATTTTATTATATTAATAGATGCTTTCAAATCTAAAATTCCATGTCTAACTTCACAATCCAAGACCAAGGGTGGGTCTCTTTAGACGTATTTGCTACTTGTTTAATCCTCTAATCCGGTGAAAGTGAACCTATGACATGAGTGCCATAGGTGGCACCCAGAACCATATCTGCTGGCACATGATATGGCTCAGCTCAGCTCCAATGTGCATGTGTGCTGGTCAGCTGATTTTTGGCTTGCACAGAGGCTCTGGGAGGGCATTTTTGGCTTCCAGAGAGCCTCCAGGGAGATGGGGAGGGCGTTTTTACCTTCCCCCAGCTCCAGATAAGCCTTTGGAGCCTGGGGAAGGTGAAACATGAGCCTACTGGGCTCACAAGAACTTGGGAAAGAGGCCATTTCTGGACTCCAGAGGGCCTTTGGGGAGCAGGGGAAGCTGTTTTTGCCCTCCCCAGGCATTGATTTATGGGTGTGGGCACTCACACTTGTGCAATAGCATGTGCCCATGCTCTTTCAGCACCCAAGGAAAAAAAGGTTCGCCATCACTGCTCTAGTCTGTGACTCTTCCACCTGATTTCTAAGGTCCCTCCCACATATAATTACCTCCCACATATAATTACTAAGGTTTTAATAAAGATGACTTTTTATTACAAAATTACCTAGAAATTATATAAGATTGGTACATCTACACATCTCTTGAGCATGCATCAATATTTCTTCAAATATCTCACATTTCATTTTAGCTTGTGGTGGTGTGAAACAAGCTGAAAAAGGCATTATTTCAAGTCCTTCCTACCCACATCCTTACAATGGTTCTACTCATTGTTCCTGGCTCTTGATAGCACCAGAGGGACATACCATCAATATGAGTAATCAATCATCTGTAGAGAACAAGGAAGCTTTTATATGTGCTACAAAAATGAGATTCTCACTTTAGATAGCCATTCCAGTTTTTACCTCTGTATATATGTTCTATCTGATGTCCGTGCTTTGCTACAAAACTATATGATGGGGCTTGATAAAGTAACACTTGAAGCTTGAAAATTAAAAAGTAGTTTAAAAAGGGACTGTATTATTTTGTTAGAGATAGTAAGCCAAGTTTCTGTTACTGATGAAGACATTATTTGCATAGCATAGACTTTCAATTCATCCCTAAGATTAATTGCTCAGGACCTCCCTGTAAAGAACATTCCTAGTTTTACTTTCTGGCTAGAGGATGACCAGGCTATCAGGTGAACTGACTCTGTAGCATGCCATATAGAACTGGCCATGGGAGAAATAGGCAGCTTCCCTTAGTTGTGTTTTCCTAATCCCATCTGTAAATATTTTCCTGCATTTTTTGCTTCTTTTTCCTTTAACTGGTGTTAAAGTAGAAGGAAGAGATTAGTCTGAATTGAGGAGGAAAATAAGGGGGCGGGAAATCTGTCTCTGTCTACCAGCATCCATCGATATTCATCTGTCTAGCATCCTGTTGCTGTGTGAGAAAATTAAAGGGTGTTTGGAAACTCAAACATTATTTGCTGTGTGAGCAAGAAGAGACAGAAAGGAGCCTAGGCATGGCTTGGCTCAACTGTTCATTTGGATCGCATTTCTTTTCAGGTGGGGAGGGGGAGTAGCATCAGAGTTTGTTAATAATAATATACGAAATGCTCATTCTTCGATGGTCATTTTGAAAAATCCTTTCCTAGTGAGCACCTAGAAGCCAAAAGGAAGTTATGTGGCAAATTTCAAGTTTGTAGGCTTTATGGTTCTGGAGATTTAGTGATTAATGCATGGGTGGCTTTTGCTTTTTTATAGAGAGATTTCAATTCCAAAGCAAAAAATATAAATCAAAAGCTTATGTTTCTGGAGGGCACCAAAGTGGAAAGGTATTTAGGCAAAAAACATTCAAATAAGTGATCTTCATTTTCCATATCAGCTAATGTGATTTCCTTAAAAAAAGATGCCTATTGATTATTACAGTCCAAATGGCTGGACTGTAATAAATAGTTGGACTTCATTTATTTTACATATTATTTGCCAGAACCAAACTCGACTACTGTAACGCTCTCTACATGGGGCTACCTTTGAAAAGTGTTCGGAAACTTCAGATCGTGCGGAATGCAGCTGCGAGAGCAATTATGGGCTGCTCTAAGTATGCCCATATCACTCCAACACTCCGCAGTCTGCATTGGTTGCCGATCAGTTTCCTGTCACAATTCAAAGTGTTGGTTATGACCTATAAAGCCTTTCATGGCACTGGACCAGAATATCTCCGGGACCGCCTTCTGCCGCACGAATCCCAGCGACCGGTTCGGTCCCACAGAGTTGGCCTTCTCCGGGTCCCGTCGACTAAACAATGTTGTTTGGCGGGACCCAGGGGAAGAGCCTTCTCTGTGGCGGCTCCGACCCTCTGGAACCAGCTCCCTCCTGAGATTAGGATTGCCCCCACCCTCCTTGCCTTTCACAAACTCCTTAAAACCCACCTCTGCCATCAGGCATGGGGGAACTGAAACATCTCCCCCTTGCCCATGTTGTTTTGGTGTTAGATTGACTGTATGCGTGTTTTTAATGTTCTGGGGTTGTTTTTTATGAATGTTTTAGTTTAAAAATTGTAATTGGATTGGTGGGTATTGGATTTGTTATTATGTATTGTTTTTACCTTGTTGTGAGCCGCCCCGAGTTTGCGGAGAGGGGCGGCATATAAATCCAATAAATCTAATCTAATCTAATCATGCAGAATATTTTTCAAATTCCCTTGAGAATATTCTTCAACCCCCCAAAATTGAGACCAAAAATGCAGTTGTAGAAGAATTGTTGAGGAACATTTAATAGGAAGAATAATAAGCCTTTTAGTCAAGCAGCACTTAAGTCAGGCAAGTAGCAAATACCAGTTCATTGCTTCCCAACATTTCTGCTCTTGAGCCATACCCACCTCCTGGGAAACCCTGGTACAAGATCGACCAACATGGCGCATGGTGATCCACCAAGGCTGCCAGACATCTGAGGCTAGAAGTACATTCGGAGCAGTAGAGAAGCGAGCACTCCGCAAAGCCAGGGCTGCAAATGCAAATGCTGCGACAATGGTGCCCACACATGTCTGCCCAACATGTGGCAGAAAATTTTGTGCCCATAGAGGCCTTGCCAGCCACCAGCTGACACATCGTATACAGCCCTCAACCCATTAGATGTCAAGGTCCTCCTCGAACATGATATAGACAAATGAACGAATGAACATACACACACACACACACATTCATTTGAAGTATAGGGATGCTCACAATTCCTGAACGCTGTTAGTTTTTTAAAGAATTTGCAAAACTTTGGACATCATTGTACAAAACACTACAATAGTCTGTTTGTATAAACTATACAACTCCCACTTGTTGCTAAAGGGCAGACATAATTTATCAAAATGTAGGAAGTCATGAGGAACTGAGGAACTATGCTTTGCTTAAAAAATGATGGGACTGAAATGGCATTTGCTATTTCATTCTTTGAAACTATATGCACATGGCCAAGCCATTTTTATGTTTAAATCTTGCCTTTATAAACAGTAATGGATATTTTAATTTTTATTTTTAACATAAAAAGATTGTCAATAATTTTTTTTGCTGTGCCACAAGAGCATAGAGTTGTGTCTGAATTTTAAAATAATAATGTGTTAATGCATATTTATATACTGATCAGCTCCCAAGACAGTGGGTGGTTTACAATAATAAGACCAAACAGAATAAACCAAAGAATTCATAAGTATGTCATTTAAGAAATAACTGAAGCACATAATTTTTCAAGGTGAATATAGATTATAGTATAAGTACAGTATTTGGGAAGGTAATTGTGATTTGTAAGCCTAAGAAACAGCTTCTCATTCCCTGCCAATTTTTTCTCTGTTATAGAATTTCTTACATAATTCGTCTATCTGAGAGGCTGTTACAGAGTTAGGAAATGAAACTTCAAACAAGAAATTATTTACATCAAACTGCTAATCAATTACATCAAATTATTGGTGCTAAAATATAACAAAATAAACCAAGGTAAAAATCAGTAATTCTTTTTAAAAAGAATTGGGTGAAGGTTGTTTTTTTCTGGTTCTATATTTGGTTGTGATATAGTAATTAAGGTGTTGGCCTAGACACAGGGGGACTCATGTTCAAATCCATCTTAAGACATCTAATTTACTTCAGGTTTATTATGAGAAGAAAAAATAAAGGAGGTAATAGCATGTATACTCCCTTGAGTTCCTGGAAGAAAGACAGGATTTATATCACATGTAGGATTAATATTTTAAAATCCATTATTAAGTTTGTCAACTTGTTGTCAACCATTTTAGCATATATATTTGTGTGTGTGTGTGTGTGTGTAGTATTTCTTTTCTCTTATATTCTATTTTAAGTTATTATTATTTCTGTATTTTATGTCCTGACTGCGACCAAATAAAGATTTGAAGTTGAAGTTTAGAAAAATGGATGGTAGATACTGTAAATAAATGAAGAAAAAATGGAGGGTTCCAACATTTATTTATTTATTTAAAGGGCCGGGGCCGCCACAGAGAAGGCTCTTCCCCTGGGTCCCGCCAAATGACATTGTTTAGTTGATGGGACCCGGAGAAGGCCCACTCTGTGGGACCTAACTGGTCGCTGGGATTCGTGCTTTTGTTACCTAACTTAAAAAATAAATAAAAAGGGCAGAGATTTTAACTGGAAAATAGTGCAAGATGTACACATACTAGTATATAAAATGCCACAAGAACCTAAAGGAGCCAGATATAAAGTTTCCTTACTGTGTGCATTAGTGAATTTAGATTTTGTGACAACTGAATAATGAAGAACAGGAAGAAACCATATTAGCTGGTGGGTATGGAAAGTCATCTCCAGGACCTACAGTTACTCCAGGAAATGTGATGACTATAATGTTTTAGTCACAGGACATCTAAGGACATAGCTTTTCTGTATTATTTATAAATAGTAAGCAATTTGTGCCATGATATTTTCTAAATGCCTCTGCTTTTATATCAGGATATCTGATCATCATAATATACATCATTATTTGTTTTCTTATTCCATGACATCTATGAATCCAGTAATATTGAAATGTTGTTCTGTTGAGCTTTCTCTTTCTTTTCTGGTTTCAATTTTTATATTTGAACCTTGTTTTAATTTTCCCCAAGGCTGGTTGTTATATCCGATTTCCGGCCCCTCTATGGATCACCACTCTTTATTCTCCTCTTCATATCCACCATGGACATCTCAGTGTCATCCTTTATAACAGTGATGGCAAACGTATGGCACAGGAGCCACAAGTGGCACATGGAGCCACATCTGCTGGCACATGAGCTGTTGCCCCAGCTCAGCTCCAATGTGCGTGCTGGCCATCTGATTTATGGCTTGCACAGAGGCTCTGGGAGGGGCTTTTTGGCTTCTAGAGAGCTTCTGAAGGTGTGGGAGAGGGTGTTTTTACCCTCCTGATTCCCTGGAGCCAGGGAAGTCTTTGGAGCCTGGGGAGGGTGAAACACGAGCCTACTGGCCCGCCAGAAGTTGGGAAACTGGCCATTTTTGCCATCTAGAGGGTCACCAGTGGATGTGAAAACTGTTTTTGCCTTCCCCAGACCATTGAATTATGGGTGTGGGCATTCATGCATGCACAATAATATGTGCATTCGCTCTTATGTCAACCGAGGGAAAAAAGGGTTGCCATCGCTGTGCAAACCTATGGCACGCATGCCCAAAGTCACACATGGAGCCATATTGCTTGGCTAAAGTGACCAGATTTTAAGATTGGGAAAGAGGGACACTCTCTCTTCCTTCCCCCGTTCTATTTCTCTCTCTTTCTCTCTCCCTCCCTCTTTCTCTCTCTTCTTTCTTTCCTCTTTCTTCATCTATCTCTCCATCCCTCTTTCTTTTCCTTCCTTCCTCTCTTTTTTGCTCTCTCTTTCTCTCTCTTCCTTCCTCCCTCTATCTGTCTTTCTCCCTCCCTCCCTCCTTCTCTCTCTCTCTTTCTCTCTCTTGCTCCCTCCCTTTCTATTCCTCTTCTTCTGTCTCTCCCTTTCTTTCTTTCTTTCTTTCTTTCTATCTGTTTCTCTCTTCCTTCCTCTCTTTTCTCTCTCTTTCTATCGTTCCTTTCCTCCTTTTCTCTCTATTTGTCTCTCTTTCTCTCCCTCTGTCTTTCTTTCTTTCTCTTTCTCTTTCTCACCTCCCTTTCTTTTTCTCTCTCTTTCTCCCCCTCTCTATTTCTCTTTCTTCCCCTTCCTTCCTCTTCTCCCTTCCCTCCTCCCCCCATGAACCCAGCCCCTTCCCCAGGCTCAGTAGGTGCTCCGGCCCAGGAGCAGCTTCACCTGGCCCACCTGGAGAGAGAGGGTGGGACTTCCACTCCTCCTTCAGGCTCAGAAGCCGATGGGCAGGAGGGCTGCAGCAAAGGGGCCGCCCAGCTTCCCTGTCCCAAAGGTGCCCAGGCGGAGGTGAAGGTGGGAGAGGAGGCAGAGGGGTGAAGTGGGTCTAAAGGTTCAGCATGTGCTTCCCTTCTCCCACGGAGTCTCTGCTCAGCGGATCCGGACAGCCCCCTGACCTGCCCTCCAAGTTCCTTGCATCTGCTGCTCTTTCACACACCCCAGCTCAAGGCCGAGATAGAAGGCCAGCTGCAGGGGGGATGGAAGGATGATCCCCTAGTTCTGCTGCCTGGTTACTCATGCATGCAGCCAGCCTTTCCCTTTGGAAGGGGGGCTGGGAAGGAAGAGCAGCCCTTAAGCTCCTCCTGGGTCGCAGCAAATCTTCCCGCCTGCCGTTCCCTCTTCCACAGGGGTGCAGCACGGGGACACAACTGGGCCCATCCAGGGGAAGGGCAGGGGAAATGGGTGAGAAAATGTCAAGCTGGGCTAGGGGTGGGGAGGATGAGGCAGCAGTAGAGAGCCTGGAATCCCCTCCCTCCAGCCTCTTCCCAAGGGGGCTGGTTGGGAAGAAAAAAGCTGGATATTTTTCAAAGAGCGTTGGATGCAGGACAAATGATCAAAAAGTGGGACTGTCCCGCTGAAAGAGGGATGTCTGGTCACCTTATGCTTAGCATGAGTGGCATCCCCTGTTCCTTTTCCAGGTTTCTGGCATGCATGCAAGCATGACAATCAGCTGGCCTTCGTGCCTGCAGCAGTGCTGGAAACTGGAAGAGCTGGTCTTCTGTTTTCCGGCATGAGCATGCACACCAACTGATTGTTGTGCGCACATGAATGCCAGTAACCAGTAGATTAGCTGGGTGGTGCACATGCGTGCACAGAAAACCAGAAGTTAATTTTCTGCTGTGCACATGCTCCCTGAGCAGCTCCTTTTCCGGGTTCCATCCCGATGAGCGGCAATGCGATCCCTTTCCCGCACTCGATGCCAAAAAGGTTCGCCATCATTGCTTTATAGCAGTGGTCCCCAACGTTTTTTCCACCAGGGACCAGTTTCAGCAAGGCAATTTTTCTATGGCCCGGTGGGGGCGGAAAGGGGTGTGGTTGGGGGCGGGATTAAGCATGGGGGGTGCTGGTTCTTCCCGCCCCTCTTTCCCACCATCGCCCTGTGGCCGGCAGAACCTGCCTCCCAAACCCTCTTGCCCGGCGGCAGGTGAAGCGCTGGAGGGAGGGGGTCAGGCCGGCCCTCCTGTCTCCCCCCCCAGCCAAAAACGCAAAGGCGTGCCACAGCAGAAGCCAAAAGAGGCTTGAGCCTCCCGGTCCTTCCCGCCCCTCTGTCCCGTCCATCGCCCTGTGGCCGGCAGAACCTGCCTCCCGAGGCCTCTTTCCCAGCGGGAGATGAAGCACTGGAGAGAGGGGGCGGCGGCAGGAGGACTGGCAGCTGCTGACTCCACGGACCGGTGCAACATGCCCCGCGGCCCGGTACTGGTCCGTGGCCCGGTGGTTGGGGACCCCTGCTTTATAGTATCCAGCTAACTGGTACTAGGATGGTCCCTTTTCTTTTTTCCATTTCCATTCCACTTCCATTTCCTAGCATGATTGTTTTTTTGAATGATTCAGCTTGCGTGACATGGCCAAAGTACGATACCCATTGTTTGGTAGGGGTGATACTTAATTAGTAAGGTTGTCATGGAATCCTATTTAGTTCTTCCCTAAGAGATAAGGATTCTGACATCTGTCATGTTTCTGTTTCTGTTTGAAGGTCCAATTCTAAATCATCACATCTGTTTGAAATAAAAAGAGAATTTGTTTTACTTACAAATCCTTTTCTTGCAAAGTGTTCTATACAGTGTTCCCTCGATTTTCGCGGGGGATGCGTTCCAAGACCACCCGCGAAAGTCAAATTTCCTCGAAGTAGAGATTCGGAATAAATACACTATTTTTGGCTATGAACAGTGTCACAAGCCTTCCCTTAACACTTTAAACCCCTAAATTACAATTTCCCATTCCCTTAGCAACCATTTAGATTATTACTCACCATGTTTATTTATTAAAGTTTATTAAAAAAAATATTTATTAAAGGCGGATGAAAGTTTGGCAATGACATATGACGTCATCGGGCAGGAAAAACCGTGGTATGCGGGAAAAACCGCAAAGTATTTTTTAATTAATATTTTTGAAAAACCGTGGTATAGACGTTTCGCAAAGTTTGAACCCGCGAAAATCAAGGGAACTCTGTATTTGCTTGTTTGGTTGATTTCTTTAAAGCAAGAGAGCTTGGGCAGATGTTATTCATTTTTTCTTTTCCCCCTATCATTCAAATCTATAAAAAGTCCTTTATCTGTACTTTTACCTTCACATTCATCTCGTATAAAAGCTTAATTTAAAATAAAGTCCCATTAAAAGTTACTAAAAACCAATATAGTTTAATTGGAAGGAGCTGCAAGAAATGTGTTACTGACTTGATAGTTCTGCCTCTTTCCCAGCCTCTAAAGATTGTTTATATGAATATTTTTTAAATGCTCTAGAAAACTGCATTATTAAATCAGAAACAAAATTAGTTGGGATCTTGTTATTTTTGCTGTTGGCTATTGAGTGGTTTCACTGTGAAACCCTAGCGTCAATGAAAAACACATGTTAGAACCTTTCCAATTATTTTCCTCATAAGATCATCATCTATAGCTATGAATTGAAATATGGTATGTTGATATATCTATGTTGATATAGTAATTCTTGGTCAAATTGTGTCATAAGAAATCAAGTCCAGGAGTGTTTGGATATCTAGAGCATCTGATAATAATTTAGTAGATATGTCATAAAGAAATTAGTAAGTAACCCTAAGTCCAAAGTTCTCTGTGTCTCAGTAATGTATAATTATATGCATTTAATCTGATATTTCCAACAATATATGAATTTGGCTACTCATTAAACCCAGTAAAAAGACATGATAAAGGCTGGCTTAAGTTTCTGTTCCCAACATTGACTGACACATGATGTTGGATCGTAGGTTATAGATATATGGGTAGTTGCGTAGAAAGCATTTGCTACAAATTTCTGTAGGATCTGGTTTATGAAATCTGCTCAGATTCTTCCGTAACTCGTGCTATGCATGGCTGTTTTAATGCTGCACACTTAAATGCTGCACCATCCTGTTTGCAAGAATTGCAAAAAAAGACAATCCCTGTTTCTTTGATGGACTTCTGAAATACGTAAAGCAGCAGGCAGCAACAAAGCAACTTTGCTTCGCTCAGTAGATGTGGTGAGGCAAATTATTTTATAAAGAAATGCTTTTTTTGAGCCTTCTTAAAAACAAATCGCCCACAAAATATAAAGCATAACTGAATTTGCCTCTTGTTGTCTCTACCAGGGATGGGCAATTTGAAAACCCAAGACCAGTTTCAGTACAGTTAAAAATATTTATTTCTTCATCACAGTTATACTAGCCATGGATTATAAGAACTGTACAATATTGCTAATTAAGCCAAAATTTAACAGTAATTGGACTCATGACCCAATCATATACTGTTCTCAATTGCATCTCTGGCAGTTGATTTATATAACACAACTGAAAGCAACTTGAGTTATCTAATGTACAAGAAGCACCTTTTTTTCTTAGCCTCATTATAATGTTATTGGAAACTAATTTCATATTGGAATGGAATGGAATAGAATAGAATAGAATAGAATAATTTATTGTCCAAGGGTGGTTGGTCTTGGTGGATATGCTCTCAGTATACATAAAAGCAAAGATATATTTGTCAAGAATCATGAGATACAAGACTTAATGATTATAGGAGTCAAATAAGCAGTGAGCAAACAATAGAATAGAATATAATTTTTATTGGCCAAGTGTGATTGGACACACAAGGAATTTGTCTTGGTGCATATGCTCTCAGCGTACATAAAATAAAATATACATTTGTCAAGAATCATGTGGTACAACACTTAATGATTATAGGAGTCAAATAAGCAGTGAGGAAACAATCAATTTTAATAAAAGTCTTAAGGCTACAAGCAACAGGTTACAGTCATACAGTCATTAGTAGGGGGAAATGGGTGATAGGAATGATGAAAAAAACTACTTGGATAGTAGTGCAGACTTAGTAAATAGTTTGACAGTGTTGTGGGAATTATTTGTTTAATAGAGTGATGGCGTTCAGTAAAAAAACTGTTCTTATGTCTAGTTGTCTTGGTATGCAGTGCTTTGTAGCGACATTTTGAGGGTAGGAGTTGAAACAGTTTATGTCAAGGATGCGAGGGGTCAGTAAATATTTTCACAGCCCCTCCCCATTTTTTACTAAAAGAAGATGCTCAAATTTGTTAATCCAAAAGTGACCCAAATAACTGATACCAACATCAACACCATTCAGCATCCCTAAAAGTTATAGCTAGAAAACCACTGTTAATTCATCTAGAATACATAAATGCATAATATTATAAAAGGGGCTCCTAAAACTAAATGTCCTTTTCCTTCAAAAGAAGAAGAGGATGGAAGAGGAGGAGGAGGAGGAGGAGGAAAGAAACAAAGAAAGAAAGGAAAGAAAGAAAGAAAGAAGAAATAAAGAAAGAAAGAAGGAAGGAAGGAAAGAAAGAAAGAAAGAAAGAAAGAAAGAAAGAAAGAAAGAAAGAAAGAAAGAAAGAAAGAAAGAAAGAAAGAAAAGGGAAAGAAAATTTTCTTTGCACTAAAAAGTACAGTAAATATTCCAATATGTTTATGGTAATTCTAGTATTTTGAAAGTTAGTTTTCTCCATGCAAGAATTTTCGTTTTCCTGGCAAATTAAATAAATCCCCAGCTTTCCACTCTGGCAGACTGAATGGGTGAACAGGGAAACCTCAGCTATAGTAACCACAGCAGTCATCTGCTCTTGAGTCAAATGATTCCTATTGCCTCAAGACAGAATGAAGTTGCTGATGCAGA
Source organism: Erythrolamprus reginae (assembly GCF_031021105.1). Lineage (NCBI taxonomy): Eukaryota > Metazoa > Chordata > Lepidosauria > Squamata > Dipsadidae > Erythrolamprus > Erythrolamprus reginae. The sequence goes on along the minus strand of NC_091963.1, from coordinate 28,923,859 downwards.
TTCATGTGAGAGTCGTCTTTAATTTTCTAATCTATGTATCTCAGTAAGAAGTAGAAATAGAAAAGGAGACTTTTTTCTGTTGTTTGTTTTGTTTTCATCCTTTGAGTCACTGTTGACTCCTGGCAACTGCCTGGGAAATTCCAGGCAACTCCTTGGAGTTTTTTGACAATGGTTTGCATTGCCTTCTACTAAGTCTGAAAAAAAGTGACTGCTGCAAGGGCTACCCGGCTAGCTTTGGGTCTAAGGCAGAACTAGAACTGATTGTCTGCTGGTTTTTTAACCAGATGCCTTTAGCCAACCATCAAAATGGCTCTTTTTATTCCATTAGATAGATTTAATTACTATAATATTAAAATTCTTGACAATTCAAAGCAAATTTAAGCACTATTTTATTAGACAACATTTGTGTAAATAATGAACTATATCACTTGGAACAAAACATCACATTGCAGATGTTTTGTGGAATCATTTTGGCTCAGCCATGGTTTGGCAGGACCAAGATTCACAGTGCTGTAGGGGTCCAAAATTTCAGCTGAAGCAAAATTGGATGTGGAAAGGAAAAAAAGCTGGTATATATAAAACCATTATTTCCCATCAGCATCTACCAATGTCCCTATGCACAGAGACAGATTCTCCCCTTTCAAGTGTTTTATTTCAAGAAGAAATAAAAAATCACCCTCTTCTTACCAGGAACTTTTATTTGTTTTCCAATACATTCTTCTTTTTTTGTTAGTTCTTGAAGCTAAACGACTTCTTTAAAAACCTCATTTACATCACATTATTTTACTTTCCCCTAAACTAGTGCTCTATGGATGTGAGAAACAGCTTCTACAATTCCCAGCAAATATGACTAAACGCACAAAAATCATCTACACTTCCTGACTTTATTCTGAAAAGGTCATTTCAAGCTGGGTTTGGTTAAAATGTAAGCCATTTTGAGCTTTGAACACTAAATTGCCTTTTTAAAAATTCATGAATATTTGGGGCAGTAAACTATGATCTGGCAAGAAAGATTCACCAGTACATTTTATTATCTGTTACATCATGGTCTTAAAATGCTTAAAGTCCATTTTCAACAACACTACTTGTGACTGTTCTACTGAAAACACTTGATCACAAGTTAGTTGTATGACTAATTTCTGTGGCAAGCAACTGTTAGAAATCTTGGCATTCAAATAAAAGATTGAGTTTCGGGGGGGGGGATTATTGAGTGGATGTTACTTATTTAGTAATATTCTTCTGTTTTCTTAAATTATGTTTTGGAAATCTCATTTTATCTCTTTCTATCTTACACATTATATGTCCATGTATTAAAAATTAACATTAACAATCTATTTGGATATTGGGAGGACTTTTCTCTTTCAATCATCTGAAGCTCCTTCATATAGAAATACAGAAATTCTGGAAGGTAGTCCAGAATGAAATTAATAAAATGTTAAACATCAATTGGATAATTACAAAAGAAACAGCAATTTTAATTAAATATAGGGAACTAGGAGAATCTAAAGAAATTAAAACTGTAGCATTGGAAAGTGCTCAAGCGGTGATAGTATTAGGATGGAAAGACTCTACAAAATGGACACTATAGAATTGGTATTGGTACATGGTGGATTACATACATTTTGAAATTATGGAAATAAGATTAAATAATTTTGATGAGAATAAACTAGAGAAGCTGATGGTGCGATGGAACAAGGTAAAAGATTATATGTTAAGTAGAATCTGTGATGTAAATACGAAAAATAAACTACTATCACTCTTTTAGTAAAAAAAGCGTTCAAGATAGAGCCAAGGATCAATAGATAGACAAATAACTTAAAAGTCCTTGAATCCTCCTATAGGGGTGGTGGGGGTGACGGGGTGTGTGTGTTGTTTGGTGATGGGCACATGCACTGTGCACTGTTATATGTTTGTTTATTGTAAACCTATAAAATCAATAAAATTTATTTTTTTTAAAAAATGAAGCTCCTTCATATAATTAACACACGAAGAAGCCTTTTTTAAATGGAAAAAATGTATTTCATTTATATTATTCCTTACTTTATTGTATTACTTACTGTAATTGATTTATCACTAATGATCATAAATCATTATTATGGAAAGAAGCACTTTAGGATAGGTGAGTAAATTGTCTAGATCCACAAAATTTTGATAAACTGTTCTTCATTTCAGCTCACAGTGCTTTGGAATATTGTACTTTTGATGGAGTGAAGATTTTTTAAAGGAGTACAATTATTGAGACAATTTGTGGAAATCCCATATTGTTGGCACTGGATTTTTGATCACAGAGAGTAATCTGTGAGTAGTCACAAATATAGCACTCTGAAAGTGAAATAACCAAATGTTATTTCAAATTAATATTCTTAGGCATTTTTCTCAATCAGCAAGGGAACCAAAGGATCCAGGGTGATGGGTTCTCCATATGCAACTTTAAATTTTGAATTTTGTTCCAGAAGTAAGACACTTCAGCTCTCAGCTTTAAATATAGGTAAACATTCTGAATATGAAATTATAAATTTCATCACTATTTGTGTTCTCCTTTGGGCATCTTTTAAGATGATGGACAGCCCCTCGCCAGGAGCTCATGGTGTCGGGACCAGCCTGGGCGATTGCAGAGGGGCTGCCCTTGGGACTCACCTATCCCAATAACCGGAAGGGGAGGGGACGGTGAGCCCTCCCACACACATGGGCGTGGCCAGGATCCAGGTGAAGGCCTGGTACCTTCACCTTGTTCAGCAAGGAGCTATGCCCATAAGTTGCCCAGGAAGGTTATTCGTGAATTATTTCCACCCCAAAATATTTTATGACTCCTGCAGGTCCTGGTTATTTGACGATAATCATTTAAAGTTCATTAAACTTTAATAAAGTGACCCATTTTAAATCCAACTCTTGGTGTCCGTGTTCTTATTCCGCCTCCGGTGCAATGCATTTCTACAGGCTGATTTCATCCCATTAATTTCTAATAGTATAAAATTATATGGCAAAGAAATTTACTGTACAAACAATTCATACTATAGTTTTGGTAAATTTCCTTAATAATCCTCGTATGAGTGATGAGTCTGAAAAAAATCTTGTGTGGATATTGTTTTCTTAATTTCGCTTTTGGAGTACGTGTGTGTGTGTGTGAGGAGGATGTATTTTAAAGGCAACAACTAAGTAGAGTAGGTGAAGCATTTTGCTTTCTTTCATCCCAGAAATCGACTAGGGTGAACTTTTTTTTCTCAGATGCCAAAAACACATCTTTGTTCAAAGTAAGTCACCCTGATGGCTATTGGCTTGATCAAATAACCACCCAGGGTGACTATGTTCATTTTCACTTGAAAAAGTCTTTCATTACTCACTCAGATTGGTTGCTGCTATTTGACCTTTGAGTTTATGACATTTATGAAGTATGACTAGAAGCTTTTTATTAAATTGGTTTCTCCCTCCAAAGCAGATTCTAACAATTAATGTTGTTGCTGATCAACTTTAGTCTCAATAAGAATTTAAAAAGGGCTGATGTGTGTATATTTGCTGGCTTATTAAGAATTCTGTTCTCCTATTTTCTGAGTTTAAGTCATTTAATTCCAAGCAGTCCAAAGTGAACTGTTTTCAGTAGACTACTCCACCCTGTTATAGAAAAATGGAGACAGAAAACTGGAATAGCCATTGTCCTTAAAAGAGTTTTTGCAAATGTTTGTGACTAATGTGATGACTATTCTTTAGAACTTGGGTAGTTGTGGGTTTCAGCCATTTGTCAAGAAGACCAAAGTGTGAATTGCCAAGTCAAGATTATAAAACAAAGTACAATTGCTAAGTTGTAAAGCAGGGAAAAAAGCCTTATGTCTTGAACTTGGCAAGTCATTTGGGGAAATGGAACAGAAGCTTGCTTGAATGTACTATGGCTTCTGCTATTGTAACTTGTTAAGTGGATCTTGAAGCAGAGAACATTAACTTTCACCCCCCAAAATTCATGCAACTAGAAAATCATTCAACTGTGCCTCTTTTGAAAAAAAGTTAAAATCTGTTACTGTCTCCATCTGAAGCACTAACTGCATCTAAAGGCACTCCCAGAAACTATATAAATAAAAAAGGAGGTACGAAATATTCAGTGGAAAAACCTTTTAAAATGGTTAAATGCTCTCTACATGGGGCTACCTTTGAAAAGTGTTCTGAAACTTCAGATCGTGCAGAATGCAGCTGCGAGAGCAATCATGGGCTTTCCCAAGTATGCCCATGTTTCACCAACACTCCGCAGTCTGCATTGGTTGCCAATCAGTTTCCGGTCACAATTCAAAGTGTTGGTTATGACCTATAAAGCCCTTCATGGCACTGGACCAGAATATCTCCGGGACCGCCTTCTGCCGCACGAATCCCAGTGACCAGTTAGGTCCCACAGAGTTGGCCTTCTCCGGGTTCCGTCAACTAAACAATGTCGTTTGGCGGGACCCAGGGGAAGAGCCTTCTCTGTGGCGGCCCCGACCCTTTGGAACCAACTCCCCCCAGATATCAGAGTTGCCCCCACCCTCCTAGCCTTTCATAAGCTCCTTAAAACCCACCTCTGTCATCAGGCATGGGGGAATTGACATGTTCCCTCCCCCTAGGCTTATAAAATTTATGCATGATACGCTAGTGTGTATGATTGGTTTTAATTTGTGGTGTTTTTTAAATTAACTTAAATATTAGATTTGATTTACATTGTATTGTTATTGCTGTGAGCCGCCCCGAGTCTGCAGAGAGGGGCGGCATACAAATCTGATTAAACTTAAACTTAAACTTAAACTTATTTCATCCCACGTGAAGCTACATATTTTCCCAACGATTAAGGAAAGTCTTCTTTTGCTCCATCTCTAACTAAATCTTGGCTGACAAGAAGATAAATCATGCACGGTCTCTTGCAAATACAGAACTAAAGTGATAATTTTTTCATTAGCCTTCTTTATAACATTTTCGCATCTATTTGAAAACATTTTAATTTTCACAGATTTTCAGCTTACAATTTCTTTCTTGTATGTGTGTATGTAAATGATGGGATAGCATCTTAATTGTTGGTATGATTTGTTATAATTATATGGATCATTTTTTGTATCTTACTTTTATTGTTAATTGTACTTTATTTCTAAAAGCCTATATGCAGCACTTGTTTGTTGGCTTAACTGGAAAGTCAAAAATAAAGAGATGCTGTGATTAAGATGTTGGATGGAGATTCAACCTCCATGTAAATCATGACATTTACAAGCATGTATTATCAGTGGCTAGTCTAATTTAGTTTGTTTCATGATTGGTTTTAGTATTAACAGTATTCCTGCAGGAAAAGGATAATAGGTTCGACTACTGTAATGCTCTCTACATGGGGCTACCTTTGAAAAGTGTTCGGAAACTTCAGATCGTGCAGAATGCAGCTGCGAGAGCAGTCATGGGCTTACCCAGGTATGCCCATGTTTCACCATCACTCCGCAGCCTGCATTGGCTGCCGATCAGTTTCCGGTCACAATTCAAAGTGTTGGTTATGACCTTTAAAGCCCTTCATGGCACTGGACCAGAATATCTCCGAGACCGCCTTCTGCCGCACGAATCCCAGCGACCAATTATGTCCCACAGAGTGGGCCTCCTCCGGGTCCCGTCAACTAAACAATGCCGGTTGGCGGGCCCCAGGGGGAGAGCCTTCTCTGTGGCGGCAACGGCTCTCTGGAACTAACTCCCCCCGGAGATCAGGACTGCCCCTACTCTTCCTGCCTTCCGTAAACTCCTCAAAACCCACCTTTGCCGTCAGGCATGGGGAAACTAAACATCTTCCCCTGGGCACGTTGAATTTATATATGGTATGCTTGTGTGTGTGTGTATGTTAGTATAGGGGTTTTTCTTAAATTTATAATATTTTAATTAATTGGATTAATGTATTGGATTGTCTTTTCACTTGTTGTGAGCCGCCCCGAGTTTTCAGAGAGGGGCGGCATACAAATCCAAATAATAAATAAAATAATAAATAAATAAATATATGGGGGGGGGTTATATATGTATGTTCTAATACAGGAGGTGACCCTTTAGCCTAGAGCAGTGATGGTGAACCTATGGCATGGGTGCCACAGGTGGCACACAAAGCCAAATCTGCTGGCATGCAAGCCGTTGCCCTACATTAGTTCTAACGTGCATGTGTGTGCTGGCCAGCTGATTTTTGGCTTGCACAGAGGCTCTGGGTGCAGGGGAATCCCATCGCTGGCAACGAAAGTCTGGAGGTGGGGTTTCCCAGCGTGGGAAGCCCCAGTGAAATCGCAGTATCATTTCCCCTGCAGCACCGCAAAAAAGCGGAAGAAAGGAGGTGGGGTTTCCCATGGAGGGGAGCCTCAGGGGAACCCCACCAGTGCGAAAACAGGCGCTTCGGCTGACAAAAGGGGTGAATTTTGGGCTTGCACGCATTAATCGCTTTTCCATTGATTCCTATGGGAAACATAGGAAACATAGTTCATCTTATTAACTTTTCACCTTACGAACCTCGTCCCGGAACCAATTAAGTTCGTAAGACAAGGTGTCACTGTGTGTGTGTGTGTGTGTGTGTATGTGGTACAGAGCTGAAGGGATTGGATACTGTAGCCTAGAGGATAATTCTCTGCCTTACAAGGCAAAGGTTGCAGGTTCAAGTCCCAGTGGGTATGGCTAGCTGATGAGGCAAAATAAGGCGAAATAGATCTATCCTAGTCTCCCTTAATTTTCAAATTCAGCTTAACATGTGATCATATATATATATATATATATATATATATATATATATATATATATACACACACACACATATATATATATACACACACACACGTGTGTGTGTGTGTTTGTGTGTGTGTGTGTGTCAAATGTTTATATATATATATATTTATATATATATATATAGTATATATTGTGTCTATATTACAGTATGTAATGTATATATAAATATTGTATATATATATATATATGTAGATTGTTCTGAGTTCGGGTTTTGCCTGTGTAATGTTTTGCATGTCTATGCGACGTTTCGGTAAAATCACATTTACCATCATCAGGCTGGAGTTCCAATCTCTGTGTTTTTGCAAATGAATATTAGCAACTGACATTCCTTCTTAGCATGTAGTGTGGGGGTGGAGATTTGCTTTGAATGTAGCAAATAGATTGGGTGACTAGCTTCCGTGATCTGATTGGTTGGTGTAATCATGGTTATAGAAGGAATGGTATGAAGATTATGAAGTGTTTTGTTTAAGTCTGATTTCCAAATATAAAATTCTAAAATCATAATAATTAAAGGATTGACATATTGATTATAATGAAGTTTTTATTTTGTTTAAGGCTGGTTTCCAAATCTCTGGCAGACGTGAGGTATCATCCGTTTATTTAAACAAAAAGATCTTTTTTCAATTTCAATAGCTTCTAGAGAGATTCTTTTATATAAATTCCTCTGTTTTGTGGAGTAATTTAGTTTTTTCAAAGTCAATTTCGTGCCCTGTTCTTTTAATGTGCTGGACAAGGGAGGAGGTCTTCTCCTGTTTCTTGACTGCATTTCATATGTTCTGCATGCGCTGGCTCACTCTTCGGTTAGTTTGTCAATGTATGTGGCTGCACATGTTTTGCAAGGGATTTCATAGATACCTTGGTATTCTAATTGGATTTTATCTTTGGGGCTCCTTAGGATATTAGATATTTTTGGTTAGTGCAAAATGAGGTTTTGATGTTATGTTTTTGTAGAATTTTACTAATTTTATCCGTGGTGCCTTTGATTGTAAGGAAGGATGGTGGTGCATTGTCCTGTTCTTGATCTTGTTTTTTGGGGGGTGTCTCTTTATTGATTAGGTTTGTTATTGTTTTCTCTTTGAATCCATTAGAAATTAGTACATCTTTGAGTTTGTTCAATTCAGTTTTTAAGTGCTCATGGTCAGCTAAGCGTTTGGTTCTGGTGATGAGAGTTTTGGCCACTGAGGTGATTTGTGCGGGGTGGTGTGTGAGTGTGCATTTAGATAACGGTTGGTATGGGTTTTCTTTTGGTAGATAGTATGTCCTAGGCTGCCATTGGGTTTTTTATAGACCAGTACATCTAGAAAGGGAAGTTGATCATTGATTTCTGTTTCCATAGTAAACTGTATTTTGGGGTGTAGGCTGTTGAGATGAGTGAGGAAATTGTCTAGTTTTTCTTTACCATGTGGCCAAATTACAAAGGTATCATCAACATATCTCAGCCAAAGTTTGGGTTTGTATTTGGCTTGCTCTAAAGCATTATTTTCGAATATTCCTATAGAGGTTGGCTATGACAGGTGATAGAGGTGATCCCATGGGGGCTCCCTCTATTTGTTTATATCTTTGTTCATTATAGATGAAGTATGTATTGGTCAGGCAGTGGTTGGTAAGGTCTAGGATATATTTGGGGGGTTTGTGTTTGTCTTGGATAGCTGTCAAGGCTTCTGTAATAGGTATTTGTGTGAACAGGGACACGACATCGAAACTTACAAGTAGGTCATCGGGTTGTAGGTTTTGTTTATTTAATTATTTGTATAAGTGGGATGAATTTTGAACATATGAGGTAATAGTTTCTGTATATGGTTGAAGGTATTTGGCTAAAAATTTGCAAGGTTTTGTAGAGGGGAGCCTATAGAACTGACTATTGGCCTGAGAGGTATTCCTTCTTTGTGTATTTTTGGAAGGCCATAGAGTTGTGGACATTGGAAGATTTTTCTCTGGGATGATTTTTTGCTGGATTTCTTCGCTGATGGGAGAGGCCTTGATTTTAGATTGGTGGTTTTTTCTAGGTAGGTGGTAGGATCTGTGCTTAGGAGTTTGTAGGCGGATTTTTTAGAAGATTTGTCATTTTTTCTTTGTATTCTGCTGTGTTCATTACTATAGTGGAGTTTCCCTTTATCAGCTGAAGGATTATTATATCCTGGTTTTTCTTTAGATTGATAAGTGCCTCTCTTTCTTCCTGCTGTATGTTACTTTTTGGAGGTTTACTAGAGCACAGTATATTAGTGACTTGGAGTCTAATTTTGTTAGCAGTATCTGGGTTGATCCATGCAAAGTTGTTTCAATTCACATATGATATTTTCAGTTGGTATTCGTTCTTGGAGTTATTGCAAATTAAATCCTTTTGAAAGAATATTGGTTTCTGTAGTGGTGAGTATCTTGTCCTGATATGTTATGTACTGTTTTGGTCATAAGTTGTTGTGGAGGGCTGGGTTTTTGCTGTACCTCTAGTATTTGGAGTTTCTTATTATGTGTGTTGTTTTGTATTGGGTTTCTGTTTCTGCCCTCCAGATTGATATTTGTTTGAATTTAATCCAGAGTAAAGGATGTATTTGGTACTGATTTTAAGGTGAGAGAGAGTAGACTTTTGTTGATTTCATCAAGTATGAATATCTTTTTTTGTGGAGTTCATTTCTGATTAGGGCTAATTCAGTTCTTTTTAGATCCTCTCTATGGTTGGGGTTTTTGGGTGGAATTTTAGTTGGAAGTATTTGGGATTATTTTTTTGTCCCTGCAGTTGCGTAGGAATGTGAGATCACATAAGATGGAGGCTTTTCTGACTTCAAGTTTTTCATAGGTCCTAGTCAGTAGAAAGTGTCCTCCCCGTAGAGGCAAGATATTGTTTTCGTAAATTTTCACGGGTATAGTATGTAGATTGTTCTGAGTTCGGGTTTTGCCCTGTGTATGTTTTGCATGTCTATGCGACGTTTCGGTAAAATCACATTTACCATCATCAGGCTGAGGTTCCAATCTCTGTGTTTTTGCAAATGAATATTAGCAACTGACATTCCTTCTTAGCATGTAGTGTGGGGGTGGAGATTTGCTTTGAATGTAGCAAATAGATTGGGTGACTATGCTTCCGTGATCTGATTGGTTGGTGTAATCATGGTTATAGAAGGAATGGTATGAAGATTATGAAGTGTTTTGTTTAAGTCTGATTTCCAAATATAAAATTCTAAAATCATAATAATTAAAGGATTGACATATTGATTATAATGAAGTTTTTATTTTGTTTAAGGCTGGTTTCCAAATCTCTGGCAGACGTGAGGTATCATCCCGTTTATTTAAACAAAAAGATCTTTTTTCAATTTCAATAGCTTCTAGAGAGATTCTTTTATATAAATTCTCTGTTTTGTGGAGTAATTTAGTTTTTTCAAAGTCAATTTCGTGCCCTGTTCTTTTAATGTGCTGGACAAGGGAGGAGGTCTTCTCCTGTTTCTTGACTGCATTCATATGTTCTGCATGCGCTGGCTCACTCTTCGGTTAGTTTGTCCAATGTATGTGGCTGCACATGTTTTGCAAGGGATTTCATAGATTCCTTGGTATTCTAATTGGATTTTATCTTTGGGGCTCCTTAGGATATTAGATATTTTTTGGTTAGTGCAAAATGAGGTTTTGATGTTATGTTTTTGTAGAATTTTACTAATTTTATCCGTGGCTGCTTTGATGTAAGGAAGGATGGTGGTGCCATTGTCCTGTTCTTGATCTTGTTTTTTGGGGGGTGTCTCTTTATTGATTAGGTTTGTTATTGTTTTCTCTTTGAATCCATTAGAAATTAGTACATCTTTGAGTTTGTTCAATTCAGTTTTTTAAGTGCTCATGGTCAGCTAAGCGTTGGTTCTGGTGATGAGAGTTTGGCCACTGAGGTGATTTGTGGCGGGTGGTGGTGTGAGTGTGCATTTAGATAACGGTTGGTATGGGTTTTCTTTTGGTAGATAGTATGTCCTAGGCTGCCATTGGGTTTTTTATAGACCAGTACATCTAGAAAGGGAAGTTGATCATTGATTTCTGTTTCCATAGTAAAACTGTATTTTGGGGTGTAGGCTGTTGAGATGAGTGAGGAAATTGTCTAGTTTTTCTTTACCATGTGGCCAAATTACAAAGGTATCATCAACATATCTCAGCCAAAGTTTGGGTTTGTATTTGGCTTGCTCTAAAGCATTATTTCGAAATATTCCATATAGAGGTTGGCTATGACAGGTGATAGAGGTGATCCATGGGGGCTCCCTCTATTTGTTTATATCTTTGTTCATTATAGATGAAGTATGTATTGGTCAGGCAGTGGTTGGTAAGGTCTAGGATATATTGGGGGGTTGTGTTGTCTTGGATAGCTGTCAAGGCTTCTGTAATAGGTATTTGTGTGAACAGGGACACGACATCGAAACTTACAAGTAGGTCATCGGGTTGTAGGTTTTGTTTTTAATTATTTGTATAAAGTGGGATGAATTTTGAACATATGAGGTAATAGTTTCTGTATATGGTTGAAGGTATTTGGCTAAAAATTTGGCAAGGTTTTGTAGAGGGGAGCCTATAGAACTGACTATTGGCCTGAGAGGTATTCCTCTTTGTGTATTTTTGGAAGGCATAGAGTTTTGGAATATGGAAGATTTTTCTCTGGGGATGATTTTTTGCTGGATTTCTTCGCTGATGGGAGAGGGCCTTGATTTTAGATTTGGTGGTTTTTTCTAGGTAGGTGGTAGGATCTGTGCTTAGGAGTTTGTAGGCGGATTTTTTTAGAGATTTGTCATTTTTCTTTGTATTCTGCTGTGTTCATTACTATAGTGGAGTTTCCTTTATCAGCTGGAAGGATTATTATATCCTGGTTTTTCTTTAGATTGATAAGTGCCTCTCTTTCTTCCTGCTGTATGTTACTTTTTGGAGGTTTACTAGAGCACAGAATATTAGTGACTTGGAGTCTAATTTTGTTAGCAGTATCTGGGTTGATCCCATGCAAAGTTGTTTCAATTCCACTTATGATATTTTCAGTTGGTATTCGTCTTGGAGTTATTGCAAAATTAAATCTTTTGAAAGAATATTGGTTCTGTAGTGGTGAGTATCTTGTCTGATATGTTATGTACTGTTTTGTCATAAGTTGTTGTGGAGGGCTGGGTTTTTGCTGTACCTTAGTATTTGGAGTTTCTTATTATGTGTGTCTGTTTTGTATGGGTTTCTGTTTCTGCCCTCCAGATTGATACTTGTGTTTGAATTTATCCAGAGTACAGGATGTATTTGGTTACTGATTTTAAGGTGAAGAGAGAGTAGACTTTTGTTGATTTCATCAAGTATGATCTTTTTTTGTGGAGTTCATTTTGATTAGGGCTAATTCAGTTCTTTTTAGGATCCTACTATGGTTGGGGTTTTTTGGGCTGGAATTTGTAGTTGGAAGTATTTGGGACTTAATTTTTTTGTCTGCAGTTGGTAGGAATGTGAGATACATACGATGGAGGCTTTTCTGACTTTCAAGTTTTTCATAGGTCTAAGATGGAGGCTTTTCTGACTTCAAGTTTTTCATAGGTCCTAGTCAGTAGGAAAGTGTCCTCCCCGTAGAGGCAAGATATTTGTTTTCGTAAATTTTCACGGGTATATGTATGTAGATTGTTCTGAGTTCGGGTTTTGCCCTGTGTAATGTTTTGCATGTCTATGCGACGTTTCGGTAAAATCACATTTACCATCATCAGGCTGGAGTTCCAATCTCTGTGTTTTTGCAAATGAATATTAGCAACTGACATTCCTTCTTAGCATGTAGTGTGGGGGTGGAGATTTGCTTTGAATGTAGCAAATAGATTGGGTGACTATGCTTCCGTGATCTGATTGGTTGGTGTAATCATGGTTATAGAAGGAATGGTATGAAGATTATGAAGTGTTTTGTTTAAGTCTGATTTCCAAATATAAAATTCTAAAATCATAATAATTAAAGGATTGACATATTGATTATAATGAAGTTTTTATTTTGTTTAAGGCTGGTTTCCAAATCTCTGGCAGACGTGAGGTATCATCCCGTTTATTTAAACAAAAAGATCTTTTTTCAATTTCAATAGCTTCTAGAGAGATTCTTTTATATAAATTCTCTGTTTTGTGGAGTAATTTAGTTTTTTCAAAGTCAATTTCGTGCCCTGTTCTTTTAATGTGCTGGACAAGGGAGGAGGTCTTCTCCTGTTTCTTGACTGCATTCATATGTTCTGCCATGCGCTGGCTCACTCTTCGGTTAGTTTGTCCAATGTATGTGGCTGCACATGTTTTGCAAGGGATTTCATAGATACCTTGGTATTCTAATTGGATTTTATCTTTGGGGCTCCTTAGGATATTAGATATTTTTTGGTTAGTGCAAAATGAGGTTTTGATGTTATGTTTTTGTAGAATTTTACTAATTTTATCCGTGGTGCCTTTGATGTAAGGAAGGATGGTGGTGCCATTGTCCTGTTCTTGATCTTGTTTTTTGGGGGGTGTCTCTTTATTGATTAGGTTTGTTATTGTTTTCTCTTTGAATCCATTAGAAATTAGTACATCTTTGAGTTTGTTCAATTCAGTTTTTAAGTGCTCATGGTCAGCTAAGCGTTTGGTTCTGGTGATGAGAGTTTTGGCCACTGAGGTGATTTGTGCGGGGTGGTGGTGTGAGTGTGCATTTAGATAACGGTTGGTATGGGTTTTCTTTTGGTAGATAGTATGTCCTAGGCTGCCATTGGGTTTTTTATAGACCAGTACATCTAGAAAGGGAAGTTGATCATTGATTTCTGTTTCCATAGTAAACTGTATTTTGGGGTGTAGGCTGTTGAGATGAGTGAGGAAATTGTCTAGTTTTTCTTTACCATGTGGCCAAATTACAAAGGTATCATCAACATATCTCAGCCAAAGTTTGGGTTTGTATTTGGCTTGCTCTAAAGCATTATTTTCGAAATATTCCATATAGAGGTTGGCTATGACAGGTGATAGAGGTGATCCCATGGGGGCTCCCTCTATTTGTTTATATCTTTGTTCATTATAGATGAAGTATGTATTGGTCAGGCAGTGGTTGGTAAGGTCTAGGATATATTTGGGGGGTTTGTGTTTGTCTTGGATAGCTGTCAAGGCTTCTGTAATAGGTATTTGTGTGAACAGGGACACGACATCGAAACTTACAAGTAGGTCATCGGGTTGTAGGTTTTGTTTTTTAATTATTTGTATAAAGTGGGATGAATTTTGAACATATGAGGTAATAGTTTCTGTATATGGTTGAAGGTATTTGGCTAAAAATTTGGCAAGGTTTTGTAGAGGGGAGCCTATAGAACTGACTATTGGCCTGAGAGGTATTCCTTCTTTGTGTATTTTTGGAAGGCCATAGAGTTTTGGACATATGGAAGATTTTTCTCTGGGGATGATTTTTTGCTGGATTTCTTCGCTGATGGGAGAGGCCTTGATTTTAGATTTGGTGGTTTTTTCTAGGTAGGTGGTAGGATCTGTGCTTAGGAGTTTGTAGGCCGGATTTTTTAGAAGATTTGTCATTTTTTCTTTGTATTCTGCTGTGTTCATTACTATAGTGGAGTTTCCTTTATCAGCTGGAAGGATTATTATATCCTGGTTTTTCTTTAGATTGATAAGTGCCTCTCTTTCTTCCTGCTGTATGTTACTTTTTGGAGGTTTACTAGAGCACAGAATATTAGTGACTTGGAGTCTAATTTTGTTAGCAGTATCTGGGTTGATCCCATGCAAAGTTGTTTCAATTCCACATATGATATTTTCAGTTGGTATTCGTCTTGGAGTTATTGCAAAATTAAATCCTTTTGAAAGAATATTGGTTTCTGTAGTGGTGAGTATCTTGTCTGATATGTTATGTACTGTTTTGGTCATAAGTTGTTGTGGAGGGCTGGGTTTTTGCTGTACCTCTAGTATTTGGAGTTTCTTATTATGTGTGTCTGTTTTGTATTGGGTTTCTGTTTCTGCCCTCCAGATTGATATTTGTTTGAATTTATCCCAGAGTAAAGGATGTATTTGGTTACTGATTTTAAGGTGAAGAGAGAGTAGACTTTTGTTGATTTCATCAAGTATGAATCTTTTTTTGTGGAGTTCATTTCTGATTAGGGCTAATTCAGTTCTTTTTAGGATCCTCTCTATGGTTGGGGTTTTTGGGTGGAATTTTAGTTGGAAGTATTTGGGAATTATTTTTTTGTCCCTGCAGTTGCGTAGGAATGTGAGATCACATAAGATGGAGGCTTTTCTGACTTCAAGTTTTTCATAGGTCCTAGTCAGTAGGAAAGTGTCCTCCCCGTAGAGGCAAGATATTTGTTTTCGTAAATTTTCACGGGTATATGTATGTAGATTGTTCTGAGTTCGGGTTTTGCCCTGTGTAATGTTTTGCATGTCTATGCGACGTTTCGGTAAAATCACATTTACCATCATCAGGCTGGAGTTCCAATCTCTGTGTTTTTGCAAATGAATATTAGCAACTGACATTCCTTCTTAGCATGTAGTGTGGGGGTGGAGATTTGCTTTGAATGTAGCAAATAGATTGGGTGACTATGCTTCCGTGATCTGATTGGTTGGTGTAATCATGGTTATAGAAGGAATGGTATGAAGATTATATATGTCACATGTTTAAGCTGAATTTGAAAATTAAGGGAGACTAGGATAGATCTATTTCGGCCTTATTTTGGCCTCATCAGCTAGCCATACCCACTGGGACTTGAACCTGCAACCTTTGCCTTGTAAGGCAGAGAATTATCCTCTAGGCTACAGTATCCAATCCCTTCAGCTCTGTACCAGGGAAGGGTTACATTTTTGTGTCGAATCACCCTGGTATATTGAAGGAACATCACAGCTCCTTTTTTGCCTCTCGGCCCAACCCAGGGCCATTTCCAAGGCAGTTAATTTTATTGATAGCCGACAATTCTATCTGTATGTGTCACATGTTTAAGCTGAATTTGAAAATTAAGGGAGACTAGGATAGATCTATTTCGGCCTTATTTTGGCCTCATCAGCTAGCCATACCCACTGGGACTATATATGAAATATAGGGCTATCTGAGCCTATATATATATATATCTGCCTTGGAAATGACCCTGGGTTATACTCTGCCTTACAAGGCAAAGACTGCAACTTCAAATCCCAGTGAGAGGGTGTGGCTAGTTGATGAGGCCAGAACAAGGATGAAATAGATCTATCGTAGTCTCCCTTCATTTTAAATTCAGCACAAACATGTGACAAACACACACACACATACACACAATATATATAGTCTTCGACAACAGCCTGAAGATGACGAGTGGGACCTCATCGAAACGTCGCCAAGGGTCTATCAACTTTACACGGGAAAATACCCGAATATGCCAAGACCTACATACCTATGAAAACATGTATGTATATATGTACTGTATGTATGTGTACATATGTACATGTATGTATATATGTACTGTATGTATGTAAGTAAGTATGTAATCATACTTTAGATTAATCTTTCATAATTTAGGCGAGTCATCAGATTAAAAGTCTCCTGTAAAATGCTTATTCATAATCTTCACAAGTAGATACTTGTTACCACCTATATCAATTGCAGTTATCTTTTTGCACAGATGTGTGTTAGATCTTTACAGATTCAATGGCTTTCACCTTGAGATCGCTTCTTGTCTCAGAGTTTATGTTGCAATGTATGATGGCCCAAACATTGCTTCTCCTCTACTTGGGAAATTCTGTGATGCAATCTTTCCTTCTCCTATTAAGAGTTCCTCAAACAACTTACTGTTCGTATTTAGGTTAGATACCTTGGAGATGCCGATGGATAGGAAGCATCTTTCAGAAAGACAATAGGTAAAATTATATTCATATGAGGAGCTCCTAGCATGCTAAGTAGAATCAACTATTATTGCTCTTAGTAGTTCCAGTCATCAGATTAAAGCAGTGGATCTATAAGCAATCTGCTAAACGAAGCAAAGAAAGGCAGAGGCAGACAACAGGAAGCGTCTAAATAATAAGTGTGTGAGAGGGAAGGGATAGTATCCTCTGGCTTGTCTTTATTCCTATTCTACAAATAACGTTTTTTAAAACAGAGGACAAAATGCAAAACGAAAGATATACATACAGTCTTTTTTGTTTGTGTGTCTTTGAAAATTCTACGCCACAATAAATTGCTAGTTGGCTTAACATTTAAATATAATTAAAGTAAAATATCTAAAGATGGGTTTCTTCCTGAGGAAAACAAACAAAAGGCTCTTACAATCTTCCTAAGCCAAAGCCTTAAAAACAAGCTGAAATTTAATGCTCTTTAAAGACTGAGAAGATGGGAGCTATACAAATCTCAGGAGGCCAAGAACTGCAGCAATGAAGGTCTGCCTTCTTGATACTAGAGGGCACTGCCTAATGAAGAGAACAAGAGAGAGACAGTTCTGCCAGATTCTGCAAAAATTATGGGAAACAATTGATCCCTGTAATAACTAGGCCTTATGCCAGGTAAGGTTTAAAAGTGACACGTAGTACATTGAATCCAAGGGGCGAGAACAAGTGCACTAGAGTGCCTTCTGTCCCCCGTCCTATTGCTCTCCTATATCTCCTATTCCTTTCTTCTATTCCTATATCTCTTCTTCTATTCTTTCATTGATATGCTCTATTACTATATCTTCTTTTCTATTCTTTCATAGATATATTTTACTATGAGTATTTCCTCTATAACCTTCATTATGCATTTTACTGTGTGTGTGTGTGTGTGTGTGTGTGTGTGTGTGTGTGTATGTACACAAAATGTAACCCTTCCCTGGTACAGAGCTGAAGGGATTGGATACTGTAGCCTAGAGGATAATTCTCTGCCTTACAAGGCAAAGGTTGCAGGTTCAAGTCCCAGTGGGTATGGCTAGCTGATGAGGCCAAAATAAGGCCGAAATAGATCTATCCTAGTCTCCCTTAACTTTCAAATTCAGCTTAAACATGTGACACATACAGATAGAATTGTCGGCTATCAATAAAAAAAATTAACTGCCTTGGAAATGGCCCTGGGTTGGGCCGAGAGGCAAAAAAGGAGCTGTGATGTTCCTTCAATATACCAGGGTGATTCGACACAAAATGTAACCCTTCCCTGGTACAGAGCTGAAGGGATTGGATACTGTAGCCTAGAGGATAATTCTCTGCCTTACAAGGCAAAGGTTGCAGGTTCAAGTCCCAGTGGGTATGGCTAGCTGATGAGGCCAAAATAAGGCCGAAATAGATCTATCCTAGTCTCCCTTAATTTTCAAATTCAGCTTAAACATGTGACAACCCGAACTCAGAACAATCTACATACATATACCCGTGAAAATTTACGAAAACACACACACACACACACACACACACACACACACACACACACACACATATATATATATATATATATATATATATATATATATATATATATATATATACCCACTAAAACTCTCATTGTGTATTGGATAAAATAAATAAATAAAATAAATAAAAATAAACTAATAAACTAATAAACAATGAAGCTTAGATGTTTTATAAGCATGGCACACTTGCCCATCACTGTGATACTGTACTCTGCATGAGCTATAGTTTCCACATAGTTTTCAAGGGCATCTCATATAGAGTGGATTCCTTATGAATGACCATAAGAAAGGACTTTTGATTTTAGAAAGGCAGAAAATGTCACCCCTTATTTTTTTCAAAGACCCATCTAACTGATGTTCGTGTTATATAAAGAGAAGTGAATGTCCTAATCCCAAAACACCCCACAAATTAGGGGCGTTTTGCTTCACGTACAGTATTTCTTACCAATGGTGACTGAAACTGGGCATAGACACATGATACATAGAAACATAGAAGTCTGATGGCAGAAAAAGACCTCATGGTCCATCTAGTCTGCCCTTATACTATTTTCTGTATTTTATCTTAGGATGGATATATGTTTATCCCAGGCATGTTTAAATTCAGTTACTGTGGATTTATCTACCACGTCTGCTGGAAGTTTGTTCCAAGGATCTACTACTCTTTCAGTAAAATAATATTTTCTCATGTTGCTTTTGATCTTTCCCCCAACTAACTTCAGATTGTGTCCCCTTGTTCTTGTGTTCACTTTCCTATTAAAAACACTTCCCTCCTGGACCTTATTTAACCCTTTAATATATTTAAATGTTTCGATCATGTCCCCCCTTTTCCTTCTGTCCTCCAGACTATACAGATTGAGTTCATTAAGTCTTTCCTGATACGTTTTATGCTTAAGACCTTCCACCATTCTTGTAGCCCGTCTTTGGACCCGTTCAATTTTGTCAATATCTTTTTGTAGGTGAGGTCTCCAGAACTGAACACAGTATTCCAAATGTGGTCTCACCAGCATTCTATATAGTGGGATCATAATCTCCCTCTTCCTGCTTGTTATACCTCTAGCTATGCAGCCAAGCATCCTACTTGCTTTCCCTACCGCCTGACTGCACTGTTCACCCATTTTGAGACTGTCAGAAATCACTACCCCTAAATCCTTTTCTTTTGAAGTATTTGCCAACACAGAACTGCCAATACAATACTCAGATTGAGGATTCCTTTTCCCCAAGTGCATTATTTTACATTTGGAAACATTAAACTGCAGTTTCCATTGCTTAGACCATTTATCTAGTAAAGCTAAATCATTTACCATATTACAGACGCCTCCAGGAATATCAACCCTATTGCACACTTTAGAGTCATCGGCAAATAGGCAAATCTTCCCTACCAAACCTTCACCTATGTCACTCACAAATATATTAAAAAGAATAGGACTCAGAACAGACCCTTGTGGCACACCGCTTGTAACCTGACTCTGCTCAGAATACTCGCCATTAACAATAACTCTCTGATGTCTACGCTTCAGCCAGCTGCAAATCCATTGAACTATCCAGGGATTAAGTCCAATCTTCACTAATCTATCAGCTCTTTATGTGGAACCGTATCAAAGGCTTTGCTGAAGTCCAGGTAGGCAATATCCACGGCACCACCTTCATCCAACACCTTTGTGACATAGTCAAAGAAATCAATGAGATTAGTCTGACATGATTTGCCTTCAGTAAAGCCATGCTGATTTGGGTCTAATAAGTTATTGTTTTTTATGTGCTGATTTATCCTCTTTTTGAGTAGAGTCTCCATCATTTTAACTACAACTGATGTCAAGCTAACTGGCCTGTAGTTACCAGCTTCTTCTCTACTGCCCTTCTTGTGAATAGGCACAACACTGGCCATTCTCCAATCCTCAGGAACTTCTCCTGTTAACAAGGATTGGTTAAACAAATCAGTCAGGGGGGTAGCAATGACAGATCTGAGTTCTTTAAGAACTCTGGGGTGGATGCCATCTGGACCCATTGCCTTATTTATCTTTAATCGTTCAAGTTCTTCTAAGACATCGGCTTCTAAGATCACTGGAGCTGAATCCGTACAGCTGGAAGCAATGCTATATCCCTCTATAGCAGGGGTAGGGAACGTTGGCTCTTCTGTGACTTGTGGACTTCAACTCCCAGAATTCCTGAGCTAGCATGATTGGCTCAGGAATTCTGGGAGTTGAAGTCCACAAGTCATAGAAGAGCCAACGTTCCCTACCCCTGCTCTATAGTATTATTTTGTAAGGTGTCTTTTGAGAAAACTGAATAGAAGTAGCTATTGAAATGGTCAGCGATCTCCTTATTCCCATTAATGCATGTATTATTCCCGGTACTAAGCTTCGTGATGCCGCAGTTTTTCTTCTTCTTTTCATTAATATATCTGAAGAAGGTTTTATCCCCCTTCTTTACAGATTTGGCAATTTCTTCCTCTTTTGAGGCTTTAGCAGCATATATTATCTGTTTCGCCTCCTTCTGTCTCATTTTATATACCTCCCTATCAGCTATACTTCCAGACTCTTTATACCTCCTATAGGCAGCCTTTTTTTCATTGACTATAGCCCTTACATCATTGCTAAACCATAGCGGTTTCTTCTTCCTTTTACCTTTAGTTATTTGTCTTACATACAGTCCAGTGGCTTTTAAGATGGCCTTTTTTAATACATAAGGAGAATCCTGCAAAACGATGTTCCCATTTCCTTCAGTTGGTCCAGAAGAACACCATGTTTTGTAGTATCCAAAGGTGTTGAGGTTCTAGTTGCATCTGTCTCATTCTGGTTCTGCTACAGATCACTCACAAACAAACATCATTAATATTCTAGCTTCAACCTTAAAGTCAACTCAAACAGGTCTAAATAATCTGTTTCTTCAGGATCTCTGTTGGGGTAACCAAATCACATTCTCATGACAAAATAATCAAAAAGAGAAGGTTGAAGATAGGATGGAAGCTGCTTAATATATTCTTCTATCTATAAGAAAAGACTATCAGCTATATACAATAAAATTAAGTACTGGATTATATATCAAATCATCATAATTGGATCAGAGGAAACTCATTTGAAGATCTTGCAGGAAAGCTTCATATTCAAGGAACTTTTATTAGATCTAAGTCAATTTTTTGGATTTTGCTCTCATGAAATAATGCTTCATCAGAGTTTAAAAATTAATTCTGGGTAATATTAGTGGAGCCATTTTCAATCCAGCCTTTCTGTAATATATTAACATCAAAAATAATTATCTGAAAATAACAACCTGTCAAAATTGCCTGAGATAAACCTCTATTAACTTAAACATTAGACAAAATAGTTCTTAGCTGATCATTAACAATCTCTAAAGGAAACAGTCAAGATTTGAATGCATAAAAAGCCTTTGTCATGTAGCAGAACATAGTATTTCACTGAGTCATTGTAACTCAGCTTTCCCTTACCCCCCAGTTGGTGATTTAATTTAATTTGCTTTTAATTTCTATCAGATTGGAATAGAAGATAGCTTTCTAAAGCTTGTGATTTTTGCCAGACTATATTCTCATAGATATCTACCTTTTCCATGGATTTTATTAAGCAATTTTGAATTTGGTGAGGCTTGAAAATACAAAATAAGGTTCCTCTTTTGCAGTGTGTCTCAATTGTATTCCCTCTGCATGCGCTAAGGATACAACTTCCAGAATTTTTAGCCATCATGTGAGGACCATATGTATTTTGACACACAAAATAAATGAACTCTAAGCCTGACTAAATTGTTGCAATATCACTTGATCAACAACAGGTTTGGGATTCTTTGTTAAACCATTTGGTTCTCATATGCATTAATTTTTTAATTTAAAAAGTCTGCTTAAATCTAAAATAGTTAAATCAAAAACTGTCATGCCAGTTTGAAACAAATCTGCAAAAGAATTCCCTTCAATCCTAAAAACTTTTATTGGCAATACAAAGTATGTTTAACAGGTCTGAAATAAAATTATTCACTAAAGTATAATCAGTGTGTTATTTAGTGATTGTAATATATTAGTAAAACAAGATTGAATAATCTGATTGAAGTATTCTGTTTAATGTTGTTCGTGATTCAAATGAACTCTTGGAAGAGAAAAAACAGAAATGGCAAAGTCATTTGTAGTAATCTAAGCACTGCTTTGAACAAGCCTCTCGTCCTCATTAAGATTTTGACACAAACTATCTTATTTGAAATAATTATCTATGTTTAAGCTGTGGTACATCTTACTAAGAGATGAGTCATTTGTTAATTTGAAAGTAAATGTATCCTAGGAGTCTGTCCCTTGTTTCTCATAACTTAATGAAAACATTTTTTTTTAAATTTTAAACACCTCTGTTGGTAAATAAACATTGGCAGACATTTCCATTGAAATATATGTAGGAAGAAAAAACAGTGTCCTCCAGGCTTCTATTTCTAAAACTAAGGACTATGTTATCCTAAGCATGATTTTATATTATAAAACTGTGCAATCTATGTCAAGAGTGATACCATATTTTGCAAATAATAGATCACAGTTAATTCATAAGATTTGGTCTGCAGTTTGTTGCAATTGTTTTCGGAGAGGGGCGGCATATATATATATATATATATATATTTTATTATTATTTAGATTTGTATGCCGCCCCTCTCCGAAGACTCGGGGCGGCTCACAACAGAATAGAACAAATCATAAATAATCAGAAAACTTTAAAAATTAATACAAGATTTAAAAGAACCCCATAAACTAACAGACGCACACACAAACATACCATGCATAAATTAAACATGCCCGGGGGAGGTGTTTCAGTTCCCCCATGCCTGACGGCAGAGGTGGGTTTTAAGGAGTTTACGGAAGGCAGGGAGAGTAGGGGCAGTTCTAATCTCCGGGGGGAGTTGGTTCCAGAGAGTCGGTGCCGCCACAGAGAAGGCTCTTCCCCTGGGGCCCGCCAACCAACATTGTTTAGTTGACGGGACCCGGAAAAGGCCCACTCTGTGGGACCTAATTGGTCGCTGGGATTCGTGCGGCAGTAGGCGGTCTCGGAGATATTCTGGTCCAGTGCCATGAAGGGCTTTAAAGGTCATAACCAACACTTTGAATTGTGACCGGAAATTGATCGGCAGCCAATGCAGACTGCGGAGTGATGGTGAAACATGGGCATACCTGGGTAAGCCCATGACTGCTCTCGCAGCTGCATTCTGCACGATCTGAAGTTTCCGAACACTTTTCAAAGGTAGCCCCATGTAGAGAGCATTACAGTAGTCGAACCTCGAGGTGATGAGGGCATGAGTGACTGTGAGCAATGAGTCCCGGTCCAGATAGGGCCGCAACTGGTGCACCAGGCGAACCTGGGCAAACGCCCCCCTCGCCACAGCTGAGAGATGGTTTTCTAATGTGAGCTGTGGATCGAGGAGGACGCCCAAGTTGCGGACCCTCTCTGAGGGGGTCAATAATTCCCCCCCCCAGGGTGATGGACGGACAGATGGGATTGTCCTTGGGAGGCAGAACCCACAGCCACTCCGTCTTATCCGGGTTGAGTTTGAGTCTGTTGACACCCATCCAGGCCCCAACAGCCTCCAGGCACTGGCACATCACTTCCACCGCTTCGTTGACTGGGCATGGGGTGGAGATGTAAAGCTGGGTATCATCGGCATATTGATGATACCTCACCCCATGTCCTTGGATGATCTCACCCAGCGGTTTCATGTAGATGTTAAATAGCAAGGGGGAGAGGACCAACCCCTGAGGCACCCCACAAGGGAGAGACCTCGGAACCGACCTCTGACCCCCCACTAACACCGACTGCGACCGGCCAGAGAGGTAGGAGGAGAACTACTGGAGCACAGTGCCTCCCACCCCCAGCCCCTCCAACCGGTGCAGAAGGATACCATGGTCGATGGTATCGAAAGCCGCTGAGAGATCGAGGAGCACCAGGACAGAGGATAAACCCCTGTCCCGGGCCCGCCAGAGATCATCCATCAACGCGACCAAAGCGGTTTCCGTGCTGTAACCGGGCCTGAAACCCGACTGCTGGGGACCTAGATAATCAGCTTCTTCCAAGGACCGCTGGAGCTGGAGTGCCACCACCTTCTCGACAACCTTCCCCATAAAGGGAAGGTTGGAGACTGGACGATAGTTGTTAAGTACGGCTGGGTCCAGGGAGGGCTTCTTGAGGAGGGGGCGCACAAGCGCTTCTTTATAGAGTGATGGAAAAACTCCCCTCCCCAAGGAAGCGTTGGTAATCTCCTGGGCCCAGCTCCGTGTCACCTCCCTGCTGGCCGAGACCAACCAGGAGGGACACGGATCCAGTAAGCAGGTGGCGGAACTCACAGCTCCAATGGCCTTGTCCACTTCATCAGGTGTCACCAGATCAAACTCTTCCCAGACAGGTGGACAAGTACGTGCCCCAGTCACCTCGACTGACTCGTTGTCAGTCGACACTGTTTTACAATTGGAGTCGAGGTCAGCCCGGATCTGAGCGACTTTATCAGCGAAAAACGTGTTAAACTCCTCGGCACTACTCTGCAAGGGCTCCCCAACTCCCCCCTGGTTAAGAAGGGAGCGGGTCACCCTAAACAGAGCGGCCGGGCGGGATTCCGCTGATGCAATCAAGGCGGCATGGTACGCGCATCTTGCCGCCTTGAGCGCCACTTTGTAAGTCTTAATAAAAGCTCTTACAAGTGTTCGATCAGATTCAGACCTACTCTTCCTCCATCGCTTCTCTAGACGTCTCTTTTGGCGTTTCAACTCCCGGAGCTCCTCATTGAACCATGGGGCTCTACGGGGTCTAGCGCCACGGAGAGGTCGCAAAGGCGCAATCCGGTCAAGAGCCTCCGCAGCAGCCGTATTCCAGGCCTCCGCAAGAGACTCCACCGAACTGTGGACAAGTGCCTCTGGTATAACCCCAAGCGCCGTCTGAAAGCCCTCTGGGTCCATCAGGCGTCTGGGGCGGAACATCTTCATTGGTTCCGCCTCCCTGCGGGGAAGGATTGGAGCCAGGAAGTCAAGCCGTAGTAGGAAATGGTCTGACCAAGACAAAGGCAATGGTTCTAAGCCCCTTAATCTCAGACCATTACTCAATTGCTCGGAAAGGAATACCATGTCAGGTGCGTGCCCTCCCTCGTGAGTCGGACCCTGTACTACTTGAGTCAGGTCCATGGCTGTCATGGTGGCCATGAACTCCTGTGCCAACCCAGAGGTTTCGCCGAGCGACGGCAGATTGAAGTCCCCCAGGACAATAAGTCCGGGGAACTCCACCGCCAACCCGGCTACCTCCTCGAGTAGCACAGGCAGGGCTTTTGACACGCAGCTGGGAGGCAGGTACGTGAGAAATAAGCCCACCTGAACCCCTAAATCCAATAAAACTTGAAACTTGAATTGTGGTATAATTTGTACATTTTTTTCTGGATGTGTATGAACATATATTTTATTGTTTTCTATCCTTGGACATAATAACCCAGAATTGACTCTGGGTCAAAGAGTCTGGTGGTCTCCAAATTAAATAAATTAACAAACCAACAAAAAATGATCCATCTGAAAAGCTTTGCAAAGAAATATGTCTGGACAAGTACTGGCTCCCTGTACCTTTTCAGTTGGTAAATATGGATAAAAAGCTATCATTTTTTCCTGTAATAAATTTCTGCACCATATCATGTCTGTAATCTTAAAATGAAATGGTGTACTCAGCATAAAGAGAAATTCACTTATAGATATTTATTTAAGATGGTTTATGCACTGTAGGGAGAACAAAGGCTTCCAGAAATTGACACAACATGATTTAATGAAAAGCCACAATTGGCTTAAACAGGCTAATAATAACAACAAAGTTAGCAAGACAAATTCTGTATCGGCAACAGTGCTTCTTCACGTCTGACAGTTTTTTATAGCCAGAACATAGCACCCTTCCCCTCCTGGATGGTGAATGCATAGTCTTCCAAGTATGCCAGGTGCCTGCATGCACGTGCTGATTGACGACATTCTGGAACATCGTCCTTCGGCAGAGGAGGAGCTGGTCACTCCACTAGTGGAACTCCCTGCAACACTTCTGGACTTGTGGCAGGAGTTTCCTGGACCTCGTAATCTCCTGAGACTTCAGGTGAGTCTATTGAATGGGGGCGCGTATCTGCCATTGTTGCTCTGCTGGGCCATTGATTCTGGGGTCTATGGTAACAGGTGCCAGTTCGGTCCCCTTGGGCCTGTTGGGTGAGTTTCCCCCTTAATTGATCAACATGTCACTACCAGGTTTGTCTGTTATCTAGTTTGACCCTGTAAGAGCAGGGGCCAGTTATTTGTATTATGCACCTGGTAGCCAACACCGTTCATCTCCGTAGCTTTTTGCATAAATGGCATCACCTTCCTGGAATATTCCTAATCTGCTGGTGGAATCTGTGAAAAAGTCAGACGAGTAGCTAGGGTGCAGATGGTCTAAGTTTGTGTGGAGCCCCTATTAATACTTTGACCAGACTGCAATTAGTGGATGGCCACGGGGTCAAATGCTGGGTGAGGAAGTATCTGGAGATCTTGTCCTCCCAACCAGCACAGAACCTCCTTGTTGATCTCACGGGTCTTTCAACCAACCCATTACTGCCCGGGTACCAGGGAGACACCTGGCATTCACCATGCCCAGCAAGGAATACTTGGAAGGGTGCTGAGGTGAACTGCCATCTGTTAACTGAGACTCTGGTGTCCAGTATCCTGTGGTAGGTGCCATAAATTCCAGTTCTGCCCAGGCATTGACAACTAGCATAAAGGTACAGCCATGGAAGGGCCCAGAAAAATTCAAATGGATTTAGGACAAGGGAGTTTTAGGGACTTTCCATTCTCTATGAGGTGTGGTTGGAGTGGCTGGATAAGATTGCTGGCATCCCTGGCACTCCGTTACCCACTCCGTGATAGCATTATCGATCTTTAGCCACCAGACATAGCTCCGCCCCAGGACCTTCATTATCATGGTCCCAGGGTGACTATCACACAGGCATTCAAGAATGGAGGTCCATGCTACTATTCTTTTAGAGGAGCCCATGTCAACCTCCATTTGGCATGGAGTTCCCTCATTTTTGACTATAATAATAATAATAATAATAATAATAATAATAATAATAATTTATTAGACTTGTATGCCGCCCCTCTCCGAAGACTCAGAGTGACTATGTGGATCTTATTCTTGTTCCCCATGGTGGGCTTTTCCTCAGTGGTGCCACAGTTACAAAAGATGGTGAAGATTCTTCTCCTGTTTTGAAGGGTCTTCCTGTGGTACGCCTGGTGGTGGATGGGCCATTGGTGGCAAATTGGCTTGGCATACCCTTGATGGATGGCCCTTCATGCCGCAGCATCAGCAAATTGCTGTTTAAAATGGCAGAAAGCTCAGGGGTGCAGAAAGGGAAAAGTACCTTTATTTAAATGTAATTCTTTTTGTTCATCTCTATATAAACAGTGGTGCCTTTCCTACCAATACTATGTCTGGAAAACACAACACAAATTACAAACCTGACTCCTATTCTTTTACTTGGATCCAGAATAGTCACTCCTTTAAAACTGTACACAAGCTATATTTAAGCCAGTGCTTCTCAAACAGTGCCCCCCCCCCCGAACAGGTGCAGAGCAATGCCAGAGGGGGCGCGTGGCTCTGGGGAACATTCTTCTTTTTTTTGCCACAGGGAGTAGGGTTTTTTTTGCACTGGACAATAGCACACAACACAGAGCAGTAGATATGAAGCGCAGATAACAAACCCTTAAGAGACACAATGGAAAAATATTTAACAAGGATGAAAAGAAAAGAGGAGAGAGATGGAGATAATGAGACAAATGTAAGTCTCCCGAAAGCTAAGACAAGAAAATATGATGAAGTGTATGTAGTGCTTGTCTTCACCGTGACTATGGTTGGAGATGAGGAAAGAGCAGTATGTTTACTATGTCTAAAAATATTTACAGTGGACAGCATGAAGCCAAATAAATTAAGGTGCCACTTAAACACATTATACCCCACTCTGATAAGCAGCTTGAGTTTTTTCAACGAAAACATGACGAATATTGCAAACAATTGTCTCAGCGGAGAGTTGGGGAGACGTGAAGTGTTTACTTCTTTCTAGGGAGGGCATAACAGAAAATAATTGAGAAGCACTGATTTAAGCCAGTGTCTCAGTCCCAATATCAAAATAGGTAAGTTTTGCATTTTCCAAATCTTGAAAGGTATACATTGAGTTTTGGGTAAGTCCTATTTTGGACTTGCTGTAGATATTTTTTTCTTCAATAGATTAAATTGTTTATATTATTACATTTGGGAGGGGGAGCAGTTGGTTGAAAGGTCAAATATGTTAATGGAATGCATAAGATGTATAAGATAATATGCAGGTATTTATTTTTGTTTAATTGGTATATATGATCAATATATGAGAAATACAATGACAAAGAAGAACTGGAAGTTATGAAAAGTGAGTGACAGCTAATGGAGCATAGCCTGTCCCATAGAATTTCAAAAGTTTATTCAGCATGCATAAACTCAACACCGTCCAATTCCAGCTCTTGAAGAAAGACACTTACTTGGATTCTTACTAATCTTATTGGCTATTCTGTGTGGATTTTTAAAAAAATTCATGAATAAATCCAGGCTTAAGTTAAACAAACTGTGTGGGACTATCTTTGCATTATTTTATTTTAAAAAAAAAATAAATAGTAGGATTGTGATTTCCCTAAACCATGACCAGGCTGCTTTATGCTGAGAGCCTTATGGGTTATATTGCCAAGTACATAGTCTACTTAGTGGAATGCTCAGGCTGCTTAAGTAGTCCTAATACAGTGAAATAATTAACTTAATTAAAATGTAAATTATATTCACTATGTTCAGTTCTGGAGACCTCACCTACAAAAAGATATTGACAAAATTGAATGGGTCCAAAGACGGGCTACAAGAATGGTGGAAGGTCTTAAGCATAAAACGTATCAGGAAAGACTTAATGAACTCAATCTGTATAGTCTGGAGGACAGAAGGAAAAGGGGGGACAAAGAGAAACATTTAAATATGTTAAAGGGTTAAATAAGGTTCAGGAGGGAAGTATTTTTAATAGGAAAGTGAACACAAGAACAAGGGGACACAATCTGAAGTTAGTTGGGGGAAAGATCAAAAGCAACGTGAGAAAATATTATTTCACTGAAAGAGTAGTAGATCCTTGCAACAAACCTCCAGCAGACGTGGTTGGTAAATCCACAGTAACTGAATTTAAACATGCCTGGGATAAACATATATCCATTGTTAGATTAAAATACAGGAAATAGTATAAGGGCAGACTAGATGGACCATGAGGTCTTTTTCTGCCGTCAGACTTCTATGTTTCTATATTGGGTTATAATAATTCAATATATGTTTATCACTTATTTGCACAATACACTTTAGTTAGGAGAGGAAGGGCGATTACTGGATGCTGTTTTTACAAATCCTTTGATTGCATTCTTGGAATCATGTATTGCTTGTGACTTAGCAGAAAACAAAGAGAAAGTATGATAGGTATTTCCCATGATTTAACTAATAAACAGATTTCTGGGCTAGAATTGCTGTTTTTTTCTTTCTCCTTTTCATTCAAAACTATCTTGAACCCCAGCCTTAAAAATGTACTTGTATGTTAATTTTGAGACATCTGAAGCCTGTCAATAAGCCAGATGTGTTTGTGTCCATGGAGCTAATTTGGAACTGCTACTCCACCCTTTTCATATTATAAAGAAATTACTTTTGAAATCCCTCTTCACTGCAACGTCTCAAGAGAGCCCCCTGCTGGGGTATATTCACCACATCAGTGTTTCTGTACCTTGGCAGCCTGAAGATGTATGAACTCCAATTGCCACAATTTTCCATCCTGCTTGGGCAATTTTGGGAGTTGAAGTCCACACATCTTCAAATTGCCAAGTTTGAGAAACTCTGCTCAGAGTTTTGTTTGTCCAAGTTTCTTAGTGGTCTTGTGCAAATCCTTTCTATATAGAAT
Source organism: Erythrolamprus reginae (assembly GCF_031021105.1). Classification (NCBI taxonomy): domain Eukaryota; kingdom Metazoa; phylum Chordata; class Lepidosauria; order Squamata; family Dipsadidae; genus Erythrolamprus; species Erythrolamprus reginae. The sequence continues at coordinate 28,893,881 of NC_091963.1, read as the reverse complement.
ATCCATCTGTTTATTGTATACATGCTGTGAAAATCGTCTAATATTTATTTATTTGTCAAAACGTGTACAAGATAACAGGTACGGTATAAACATATACAAAAGCAAAGTAGGTATAGGTAAATTTGGACAGAACTCTTAGGAATGGGGTGGGATTGACTGTAGACAGTCTAAGGTTTTGGGGGTTTATTTATTTATTTATTTATTGGATTTGTATGCCATCCCTCTCTGCAGACTCGGGGCGGCTAACAACAGTAATAAAACAGTATATAACAATAATCCAATACTAAAAACAGTTTAAAACCCATTATATAAAAACCAATCATACATACAGATATACCATGCATAAAATTTTAAAGGCGTACGGGGGAAAGAGTATCTCAATTCCCCCATGCCTGGTGGCAGAGGTGAGTTTTAAGTAGCTTACGAAAGGCAAGGAGGGTGGGGGAAATTCTAATCTCTGGGGGGGAGTTGGTTCCGCCACAGAGAAGGCTTTTCCCCTGAGTCCCGCCAAGCGACATTGTTTGGTTGACGGGACCCGGAGAAGACCCACTCTGTGGGACATAACTGGTCGCTGGGATTCATGCAGCAGAAGGCGGTCCCTGAGGTAATCTGGTCCGGTGCCATGAAGGGCTTTATAGGTCATAGGTTTGGGAAAAAAATCACAGTCAGATATATTTCTTTATTTTATTTATTTATTTTATCCAATACACAATGAGGGCTTTAGTGGATATATATATATCTATATACACATAGTAAAATACATGATGAAGGTTATAGAGGAGATACTCATAGTAAAATATATCTAAGAAATAATAGAAAAGAAGATATAGTAATAGAGCATATCAATGAAAGAATAGAAGAAGAGATATAGGAATAGAAGAAAGGTATAGGAGATATAGGAGAGCAATAGGACAGGGGACGGAAGGCACTCTAGTGCACTTGTACTCGCCCTTAGTGATAGTGCATTCCAAGCATTCGTCACTATGTTGCTGAAGTCACATTTTCTGCAGTCGTGTTTCAAATCGTTTACATTGAGTTTGAATCTATTGTGTCTTTGTGTTCATCCTCCTATCAATATCATAACATTTTAAAAGAGCACTATGAACACACATATGCACGCATGTGCGAGCACACACACAAACTTCAGGCATAAATCTTTATTTCTAAGAATGATTTCAAGCCCTATTTATTCTTAAGACACTCTTGGAAAATTAATAATGATAAATGAGTACTGGCCAGTAATTTGTTTGGATGTGTGCCCAGAACTTAACACAGATAAATTGACAGAATAGCATTGTGGGAGGATAGAGTATTGCATTGGCATCCTTTAGTCTCGAAAGACTATAGTATCATGTTCTGGACTATCAAGAGCACGAGGCCAGGGTAGGTTAGTGGGAGAATAGACTGTTACCCAAGCAGCAGATCCCCTCTTTCCATGTCTCTGAATGAACTGACTTAATAAACTCAATTTGTATAGTCTGGAGGACAGAAGGAAAAGGGGGGACATGATTGAAACATTTAAATATGTTAAAGGGTTAAATAAGGTCCAGGAGGGAAGTGTTTTTAATAGGAAAGTGAACACAAGAACAAGGGGACACAATCTGAAGTTAGTTGGGGGAAAGATCAGAAGCAACATGAGAAAAATATTATTTTACTGAAAGAGTAGTAGATCCTTGGAACAAACTTCCAGCAGACGTGGTAGATAAATCCACAGTAACTCAATTTAAACATGCTTGGGATAAACATATATCCATCCTAAGATAAAATACAGAAAATAGTATAAGGGAAGACTAGATGGATCATGAGGTCTTCTTCTGCCATCAGTCTTCTATGTTTCTATGTTTCTATAATTCAGTGGAATGGCAAAAGTTAATACGATTGGTTCCAACTGTGTTGCAGGAGTTATCAGAACATGGCTGTGCACAGTTACAAACTTCTTCCAGGATTCTGGCACTGGATTTTTCCTCAAAGTTTACTCCTGAATATATCCGACATTACAAGACACCTGTTGGAAATGTAAAAAACAAAAAGGTTCCTGCCCCAAAATTCAAAGAATATGGAAAACAACTCATAATTGGCTCACCGAAATTATAAAAGAGAAGATAGAATACACACCAGAAGGTTTACTCTTAGGAATTTGGAAAAGATCTTATACCAAACAAACGCTCTTCCTCATAACACATATAAGCACTGCAGTCAGAATCTCATTGGCACAAACATGGAAAAATGAACAAACTCCATCAGAGAGCTTAATTATTGATAAAATATATAAATGTATTGAGATGGATGAAATGACAAATTCAATTAAGGGGATTGAAAGTAAAAAATCTAAACGAATTTGGGGAAAATGGCACGAATGGATTCGAAACAAAGGCTGAAAATGTAACAATACAAAGTATCAGTATACAAAAGAAGGATAATAATTACCTTAGGAAGTATGACTTTTATTACTCTTTTTCTTCCCAATGCATCTCTTTCTATATCAATTAGTAAAATTTATTTATGATAATTAAATGTAAATATACAAAATATAAAGAAATGTATCAGAAAGGTAATAGAAATGGATTAAGATCTGTTAAACTAGAACAAAACATGTAAGAAATACTGCTTTTACTCCTTATTCTTTTACTCTTTTTTTTTCTTTTTTCTTTTCTTCTTTTTTATTTCTGGAAAACAATAAAGATACTTTATTTTTTAAAAAAGTTTACTCCTGAAGCCTTTCCCAATTATGGATATAGCCACAAGGCAATGGAGGTTTGCAGACAGAGTTTCCCGTCTCCTAGTGGTTGACCAGGTGTCTTTCATGTCTTGCTGTGCTCTTAGTGTACAACATCGCTTGCAGAGACAGCCTTCATGACCATTGTTCTATTCTAGTAGATTTCAACTACTCAGTCCGCCGGAATCTGTCATCATATGCTCAGGATAGACAAGTCCCTATTTCACTGAAAGTCAATGGTTTGGCCAGCCTGTCGAAGCTGTTGTCCGGGATGTGGCTGCTGCACATGTTACAGCTGCTAGGAGCCACAGGTGAGAGCTAAGTGACAGGTGTGGATCAAAAGTGAACGAGCTGCCCTAAAATGAGCTGCTTTAAAAGGACATAACATGCCCCTACACCAGAAGTGCTACCCCTCCTTGAGTAATATAGATATAAAATATAAAAAATAGAGTAATAGGAGAGGGGCGGCATACAAATCTAATAAATAATAATAATAATAATAAGAATACAGTGATCCCCAGCTCGTTGCGAGGGTTCCGTTCCAGGACCCCCCGCAACGAGCGGGTTTTCGCGAAGTAGCGCTGCGGAAGTAAAAACACCATCTGCGCATGTGCAGATGGTGTTTTTAACTTCCGCAGCGCTAGCGAGGAGCCGAAGATTGGGGGGGCGGGGCGGCTGTTTTAAAACGTCGCCGCTGACATGGGGGGCTCGCTAGCACCCCCCCGAACCCCCAACCCGGGTTTGGGGGGGTGCTAGCAAGCCCCCCATGTCGGCGGGGATGTTTTAAAACACCCGCGCGGCTTTCCAATGAGTCCCGAAGACAAACGCAGAAGTTTGCCGTTTGTCTTCGGGACTCATTGGAAAGCTCCGATCGTTTTAAAACAGTTGCGCCGTTCTACGCTGACTCCGGGCGAACTTCCCCGCTTTAGGAGTCAGCGGAAAACGGCGCGCCTGCTTGGCTTCGCTCGCCGCTGCAGCCAACGTGCGCTACGATCTTCCGGGCCAGCCAGGCTCAGTGACGGAAGGCAGCCGCTTGGCCCGGGATGCTGGGCCGAGAGGAGCCGGGCTTGATCCGCTGAGCCTGGCTGGCCCGGAAGATCGTAGCGCGCGTTGGCTGCAGCGGCGAGCGAAGCCAAGCCGGCAGCAATGTCGCTGCCGCTGCAGCCAATGCGCGCTACGATCTTCCGGGTGAGCCAGGCTTGATCCGCTGAGCCTGGCTGGCCCGGAAGATCGTAGCGCGCGTTGGCTGCAGCGGCGAGCGAAGCCAAGCCGGCAGCAATGTCGCTGCCGCTGCAGCCAATGCGCGCTACGATCTTCCGGGCGAGCCAGGCTCAGTGACGGAAGGCAGCCGCTTGGCCCGGGATGCTGGGCCGAGAGGAGCCGGGCTTGATCCGCTGAGCCTGGCTGGCCCAGAAGATCGTAGCGCGCGTTGGCTGCAGCGGCGAGCGAAGCCAAGCCGGCAGCAATGTCGCTGCTGCTGCAGCCAACGCGCGCTACGATCTTCCGGGCGAGCCAGGCTCAGTCACGGAAGGCAGCTGCTTGGCCCGGGATGCTGGGCCGAAAGGAGCCGGGCTTGAAGATCGCAGCGCGCGTTGGCTGCGGTGGCGAGGGCTTGCAATGGAGGGTAGAGGAAGCGGCCATGGGAGGGCGAGCTGCCTCAGGGAGGAGGATCGGGTGGGACCAGGTGGGGGCTGGAATTTCTCTGCTGGGAAGAAGCGGCCAGGGCGAAGGGCGGGCGAGCGGCGAAGGGCGGGCGAGCGGGTGCTGGGGAGGGCTTCTCGCCCTCCTGCCAGCAAGAGGGGGAGCGAACGGCGTGGGCAGGCGAAGGGCGGGCGAGCGGCAGCGAGGAGTTTGCGTGGGCGGTGGGGAAACTCCTCGCTGACGCCAGCAAGAGGGGGAAGACCCAGGGAAGCCGCCCAGCAGCTGATCTCCCGGTTGCCATCTACGCATGCGTGCCCATAGAAAAAAACGGGCACGCATGCGTAGATGGTATTTTGACTTCCGGGTTGAAAAATCGCGAAGTACCCTGTTCGCAATGATCGGGGACGCAATAAACGGGGGATCACTGTAATAATAATAATAATAATAATAATTTCTCACTTGTTTACTTTGAATTAAATGATTTGAATGTTTTCGTCCCTCTTGGCAACTATTTTCTGCTAGCCTTGCCAAATATACCAAATAAATGACCAGATGAGCTACCTCCATTTTACTATAAAGCTACATTAATATAATCTTGCAAATCTAAAAAATACTTTTTTTCCACCACCAGCACCGCCTCCCTGCTTCCAGTGAAGGGCTACCAAACTTTTTACTACCACACTGTGGATGTGGCTTATGCAGGACGCCCTGCATTTTCTTTCAACATCTTTCAGTGCAAATTGGGTGCTCTAGGGTGGGGCTCAATTTTTGCTACCCCACCGCGTTCCCCCACCATCCGGGCAGTAGCCCACCCCTGCCTGCTTCCCACTTTGTCCCTTAATGTCCCCAAATTAAGAAGACTCCCTCCCAAGTCTTTTCTGTCTATGCATTCCTAGTGGGGGCCCAGCTGCTTTTCATCTGATCAGTCCCTTGGCCGTGTTCCTTTAGCGGAGTCTCACAAGATCATTCCCACAAACCATTGCATTTTCAGAAAATATCAAATTTCTAATTCTATTTACTCAGCCAGAAAATATAGGAAAACCTTTGTACAGATCACTACATTCCTATAAAGCAAAAGGAAGGTCCTTGTTTTTAACTTTAGGCAGTCACACCAAGACAACTAGACACAAGAACAGTTTTTTTCTGAACGCCATCACTGTACTAAACAAATAATTCCCTCAACACTGTCAGACTTTCTACTAAATTTGCACTTCTATTCTACTAGTTTTTCTCATCATTCCTATCACCCATTTCCTCCCATGTTGACTGTATGACTGTAACTTGTTGCTTATATCCTAAGATTTTTATTAATATTGCTTCTTCATTGCTTATTTGACCCCTATGACAATTATTAAGTGTCGTACCACATGATTCTTGACAAATGTATATTTTATTTTATGTACGCTGAGAGCATATGCACCAAGACAAATTTCTTGTGTGTCCAATCACACTTGGCCAATAAAATTCTATTCTATTCTATTCTATTCTATTCATTTAATTAGATTTTACCTTTGAATAAAATAGCAGGCAATCAGGTATAATATTGCAACTAAAGAAGAGTTCTTCCTCTGGCTTAAAAGTTTGATGACTACAGTGATCCCCCTCGTTTCGCAATCTCGATCTTTGCGAAACGCTATATCGCGATTTTTCCACCCGATGATGTCACTCCCTTCCTTTCTCATCTTTCTTTCTCTCTCTTTCTCTATCTTGCTTCTTCCTCTCTCACACTCTCTTCCTCCCTCTCATCTCTTTCTTTCCTTCTCTCTCTTTCTCTATCTCTCCCCCTCTTGCTTTCGAGCGGCGGGCGGCACCCAGGGAAGGTTCCTTCGGCAGCCCACCAGCTGATCTGCTTGGCAGCGCAGTAGCAGCGAGGAGCCGAAGATGGGGTTTCCCCTTTGCGTGGGCAACGGGGAAACCCCATCTTCGGCTCCTCGCTGCTACTGTGCTGCCGAGCAGATCAGCTGGTGGGCGGCCGAAGGAACCTTCCCTGGGTCTTCAACTCCCAGAGCGGCGGACAAGCGGCGGGCAGACAAGCGGTGGGCGGACAAGTGGCGGGCGGACAAGAAAAGCGGCGGGCGGACAAGCGGAAAAGCGGCGGACAAGCGGCGGGCGGACAAGCGGCGGGCGGACAAGCGGCGGGCAGAAAAGCGGTGGCCGGACAAGCGGAGGACAAGCGGCGGACAAGCGGCGGACAAGCGGCGGACAAGCGGCGGGCGGACAAGTGGCGGACAAGCTGAAAAGCGGCGGACAAGCGGGCAGGCAGGCGGCTCCTCAGCTGCTGGGTCTTCCCAGGTGCGGAAGTAAAAACACCATCTGCGCATGCGCGGCCATGGAAAAAGGGGCGCGCATGCGCAGATGGTGTTTTTACTTCTGCACCACTACATCCCGAAAAATCGATTATCGTGAGGGATCTTGGAACGGAACCCTCACGATAATCGGGGGATCACTGTATTACATTTTTTTTCTTAAATAAAATCCATATTCCAGCTCTGTGATAAAATGAAAAATGTGGATATGTACTAGCTTCCCAGGCTAAGTTTTAATGCTATTTAAACAACTATGATTAAAATATGGCTTAGTGCAATGGTGAACCCAGCAATTGCTTGAAATATATCCCTGCTTTGGATTATGCCAAAACAAGAATCAGATCATAAGTATACCTATTTTGATGTGAGTTATAATTTCAGGTTGAACTCTTATATTCTTTCTGATTCATGATAAACAATCCACATTCATTTATCTTCCTGCATAGCAATTTAATAGCTTAATTTGCAATAGCTCTATAGACAAATCCAAGGAATTTATAGGAATTCTAGTCCAAAAACAAAGCAATAGCTCCTCTTACTGTTCAAAGAGAGGAATTGTCTTGGAAGATCGGAGCTGTACTGAAAATTCTATATATTTTTCCATTATTCATGAATTCTGAGTCATTTGACTAAGGAACTTTATGCTGAATGCTAGTTATCTCACCTCGTATAATAAGAAATAATAAAGAAATACAGTGATACCTCATCTTACAAACGCCTCGTCATACAAACTTTTCGAGATACAAACCCAGGGTTTAAGATTTTTTTGCCTCTTCTTACAAACTATTTTCATCTTACAAACCCACCACCGCCACTGGGATGCCCCGCCTCCGGACTTCCGTTGCCAGTGAAGCACCCGTTTTTGCGCTGCTGGGATTCCCCTGAGCCTCCCCTCCATGGGAAACCCCACCTCTGGACTTCCGTGTTTTTGTCATGCTGCAGGGGAATCCCAGCAGTGCAAAAACGGACACTTCGCTGGCAACGGAAGTCCGGAGGTGGGGTTTCCCAGCGAGGGGAGCCTCAGTGAAATCGCAGCATCGCAAAAACACAGAAGTCCGGAGGTGGGGTTTCCCATGGAGGGGAGCCTCAGGGGAATCCCAGCAGCGCAAAAACGGGCTCTTCGGCTGGCAAAAGCATTAATCGCTTTTCCATTGATTCCTATGGGAAACATTGTTTCATCTTACAAACTTTTCACCTTAAGAACCTCGTCCTGGAACCAATTAAGTTTGTAAGACAAGGTATCACTGTATAAGGAAATAACACTAATACATTACATGACTGCTATGAAAAAATATATATTTTCTGCTGCTTTTTGTTCTCTTTGGGTCTTCTCTGTATTATTGCAGAAAAGAACTATTCACCCATCTTCTGTTAGCATAAAATCATATATCAGCATGAAATGAGTTATACTACCTCTACTGAATTTGTTCCCTGCCAGTACTTTGACCTTTGTCCAAATTAATGGATGACAAAGCTTAACAGATCTCCTTGTCAAAATAAAAAACAAAACTATTTTAATATCAAAACAGCCAAAGATAACTTAAGGCTGTCTTACTCATGGACCAGAAATGAGATGCTGCTTTAGCAACATCATAGGAATGACGAAAAACAATGTTTTCAAGATGTATTTGATTATATGCAAAGGAAAATGACTATATTTGTCAGTCATTTACCAATATTGTAAGAAAATGCTACATACTGGGAGATACAGTTGTCCAGCAATAATCTAGTCATACTGATTGTTTAAAATTAATAAACTCAGGGAAAAAACAATGTAATGCAAGAGCTTAAGAAAATAAACAGACTCATCTAGTTCAGCAGTCTGCTTAAGTAGCCAACACACTGCACAAGAAAACCTACTAATCTTGCAACAGATGGTCTTCAGTGTCAATCACACTGCAGTCAATGCTAATAGTAGTACAGTGGTACCTCTACTTACAAACTTAATTCGTTCCGTGACCAGGTTCTTAAGTAGAAAAGTTTGTAAGGAGAAGCCATTTTTCCCATAGGAATCAATATAAAAGCAAATAATATATGTGATTGGGGAAACCACAGGGACGGTGGAGGCCCTGTTTCCTCCCAGGAGATTCCTAGAGAGACCCCATGGAATCTCCATGGAGAATCCCCCTGGAGAGGCCCCATGAAGGCTTCTCCCCACCTTTTCCAGCCCTGTTTCCTCCCAGATTTCTAGATTTCTAGAGAGGCCCCACGGAGGCTTCTCCCCACTTTTTCCAGCCCTGTTTCCTCCCAGGAGATTCCTAGAGAGGCCCCACGGAGGCTTCTCCCCACCTTTTCCAGCCCTGTTTCCTCCCAGGAGATTCCTAGAGAGGCCCCACAGAGACTTCTCCACACCTTTTCCATTCCTGTTTCCTCCCAGGAGATTCCTAGAGAGGCCCCAAGGGAGGTTCTCCACGCATGGATCGTTGTTACCTTCCCACCAAAATGGTACCTATTTATCTACTTGCAGGTTTTCAAACTGCCCATTGGATAAGACCTGGAGCAAATAACAGGAACTCGTCCTATTGTGCAGAGATTGGTCATGAACTCAGGCTCGGCACAACCTCAATGTCTTTACCCTCTAAGCTATTGTGCCCCTGAAATATATTTTACCTTTATATTAAAGGTTAATAAAAATGTAAAAATACACTCAAATTAAATTTGTGCTTTAGCGATTTCATAGAATGCAGGTCTGCAGTATCTCAAAGATAATACAGAAATGGTTTGCCATTACTTTCTTCTATCAGTTATTTTTTCACTTACCAGTTTAGTTCTCAGCCCTGATCTTCATCCAAGATTCTCTTAGGTCCAATGTTACTTAGCTTCCACATGTAGGCAAAGACTGCCATTTGTGGAGACAAAGTTAGTTGAAGAAATGGTAATTCCAATGTGAGTTACCGTGATACATGCCTTGCCTCTTATAACCTCCTCTTTGTTTAAAACCATCGACAGGGCAGGGCTAACTAAATCTGAATAAATGTGTATAACTTTTGTTAATAAATAACAGCCATGGGTAAATTCAAGCAGCCTTGCAAACAAGAAATTTAACTTTTCATTCCCTGCCGAAAGGTTAATGACCTCTCTGCTTTAAAGTGCCAAAAGTTACCGTTTGCATTTTAATAAAAAAAACTCCATTAGCACAAATGAGACATTTATTTGAAATGTAAACATCTAAGGATATACAGAATTTATCAATCCAGGAAAGACTATTCCAGAGAATTCCATAATTTCCCCATCCTTAGTTTTATACACTGCTCTAGTCATGATGATGCTGACATCGATTAACAAATTATAAACATTCTGATTTCTTCTGGACTATACTGAACCTTGTCTTGATTCTGGCATTCTACAGACAGTTTAGTGGTTTCCAGAAGTCCAAATTGCAGATAATTGAAGGTGTACTGGGGATGGTTTTGTTCAAAAACAAGCCAGTATTGTTAAAATATCACAGTTAGAAGGAAACACATAAAAGATTATTGAATTTTAGAAACCATCAAACAATCCTCTGAATGAAGCATAGTCTGAAGGAGAAGCAATGTGATACAGAGAGAAATAGAACCTTCTGGAAGTGTCAGAGAACAGTCCATTAGTGGATCAATGAATTTTTCGCATCTCTTACAAACTGGCTTTTAAGAAGTGATATTTCTCAGGGCCATAGTAAAAAGGTAGAAAAATTCTCTTTACCTCTAGCCTTTCTTTCTGCCCATTTTTTGGGCTTTTTTCAGCCCATTTTCAAGGATTTGGGGACCACATTTTTGCCTTGAAAATGGGCCAGAAAAAGCCTAAAAAAATTAAAATGTTTTGAAAATAGGCTGAAAACCCCTTTCAAAAGGCCACAAAATATGTCATGGGGAGGCTAAAAAATGGCTAGTGTGTAGGCAAGGTTTCAGCAATATTTGATCTATAACACATACAGACTTTTTCACCACTTTTGGGGAGGCAAAAAAATATGAAAAATGATTACATCATCATTGACGATCCGGCGATTGTTTTAGTAATTATTTGAAACTCTAATAGACCAGACAGTAGTTATCCATCCAATGGACCATACTGTGGATTGCTAGGGGGGGGGGGGTTTCTTGAGTTTTTTGTGAAAGCCAGTTTGGTTAAGGTATCAGACTAGAAACTGGAAGACTAAGATTTCTAGTCCTGCTTTAGGCAGAAAGCCTAAAGCCTTTGTCAGATCTTTATTAGAACATTTAATATTACACTGCAAATATTGAAAGAACAATGGGAAAATTAAATATGTCCCATAAGAACCAGTAGGAGCATGGTGAAATTATAATTTCCTTTATTCTTTATATAAATTGTAGACAGTCTGTAACAAAATAATATTTTTAAAATATGTAAAGTGTAATAATTCATCATTCAGAAATATCAATAATTCTGTCTTAGAGTGACATAGGTTCCATGCTAGAAGTCATGCTTTAAACCAAAATGAATCTCTGAAACATGTAAGAACAAAGCAGTGCAATCCAATACATGTTTATTCAAATCTAAGACTTTTTTGCATATTACTTGACTTGCTCCTTTGAAAGTCTTTTATTACAATGGCTTAACTCACACCAAATAGATAAACATCATTTCTAGGATTCCTAGATTCTAGTGTTCTAGGAACCCTTGTTTTTAGTTGTATTTTAATTTAGTCTATTTTTAAAAACACACCCTAAAAATAGGTTGTAACTTTTTTATTGACTCTTTGGGTTTAATATATTGGAAAAAGTCTGCGGAGATGGGCGGCATACAAATCTAAATTATTATTATTATTATTATTATTATTATTATTATTATTATTATTATTATTAAGGGGTGACATAAACTTCTCAGTGTAACAGTCTATTTGCACATCTATTTTCTTGAGCGATTCCAGTTTCACATTGATAGCAGATTTGGATTCAATCTGATCTTAGTCTGGACAAGAAAAATAAATAAACTAGAGCCACAATGGCGAACCTATGACACACATGCCACAGGTGGCACACAGAGCCATATCGGAGGGCACGCGAGATTTTGCTCTATGTCAGCTCCAGCATGCATGTGCGTGCTAGCCAACCTTGGGGAAGGCAATTTTGCCCTCCTGAGGCTAAAAAACTGCCCAATAGGCAAACCGGAAGTTCAGAAAAATGGACTTCCGGTTTGCCTGTTGTGCTGTTTTTTGCAATCCAGAGGCTTCAGGGAAGCTTCCTGAAACCCCGGAGTGCGAAAAACAGCCCAAAGGACAAACTGGAAGTTTGGAAAAAGGATTTCCAGTTTCCCTGTTGTGCTATTTTTTGTACTTCGGAGGCTTGTGAAAAACTTCCCAACAGGCAAACCAGAAATTCAGAAAACAAGCTTCTGGTTTGCCTGTTGTGCTGTTTTTTGCACTTTGGGGCTTCATGAAACTTCCCTGAAGGCTCCAGAGTCCGAAAAACAGCACAATGGACAAGCCAGAAGTCCCTTTTTCCAAACATCCGGTTTGCCTTTTTGTCCATTTCTTCACCATCTCAGGATTCAGTGAGACCTGTGCGCATGTGCGGGGACAGGGGGATTTGTGCGCATGAGCTGGGGCAGCAATGGGGCGTGCGATGTGTGGTGGGGCGGGAATGGGTGTAGACACATGCGCCTGTACTAGCATACTCATACACACCCTTTTGGCACGTGAACCAAAAAAGGTTCTCCATCACTGAACTAGAGGGTGCATTTAACTGTATTTTCTCTCTTCTTTAATTAAAGTGATTCCCTACCCCATTAGGTAAAACAAACATATCCACCTGATTGCAATATGTAATTGAAAAACACTTCTGTAAATCACAGGTTTTGTAGTGACATCTAGTGGAAACTTTGCAAAATTTATTTTTGAATGAGTTTTCATTGTGTTTGATTTTGTTCATGGCCATTGCTATTTTAAAACTATAGTTTATGACTTGGTGTGATCAGTGATGCACCTAATTGTGGCTAACTTTAACTAAGGTTAACTTTAACTATTGTTAAATGTAGCAGGATTTTATTTTAATGGGGTTTTTTCCTATTAGCAGCAGCATTTATAGAAACTTGCATCAGAATGACAAAAAAATGTTGTGTTATGCTGCAAATAGTTTAGTATCTCTGAGCAACGTTGTTATTTATATAGGAGTGGTATTTCACCATGATCATGCGGGATTGGGTGGCATAGAAGTCGAATTAAATAAATAAGTAAGTAAGCAAGCAACTAAATAAAAATTCTGTGTGCCAAAATTTGGATGTTGCTGCACATTAAGTATGAGAGATGTTTTTATTCTTATTTTTTGTTTTTATTCTTATTTTCAATTGCACCGGATTTGCTGAAAGCTCACAAGTTTGATTGTCTTGGAATAAGTTTACTGGGATTTAACATTAAGTCCCAGTATCATATTGAGTTAATTTTTAAGAGAATGAATCATTGTAGAATCAGGCAAGAAGTAATCACAGCTTACAGTATTCCTTTGTTTTATAATACACATTTGGACACTAAAGGCACCAGGGTACAGTACACTTTTATTTTTGCACCAGGGTACAGTACACTTTTCTTAATTATGTACAGTATATCAGTGCTTGAGGATATATCAGGCTTTTTTTACATGCAGAGCAATGATTATATTTTATTCAACCAAAATATGAAACCTAAACTAGAAGGTATAATTGATTCTAAATACTACATTAGCCAAAAAAAGTTAAGTTTGCTGATTAAATGAATTGTGATTTTTTTTGCAGTAACAATTTGGAGAAAAGTCTTATGATAATCAAGTTATCATATAGGCGAAACTTAAAGTGCTTTTTTCAATAGGCAACTGGACTTTCGAAGCAGCTTCTTCAATCAGAGCTGAAGATGTTTCTTGGATGAGAAACAAAACATTTTCAAAGAAAAAAGAAAGTCCGGTTGCTTCTTGAAAAAAAGCACCTTGGGACTACCATGATCTGCGAATCTCCATAAACATGAGGCAAAATGAATGCCAGTAAGGAATTGTCTTTTATTATTTACAGTATTAGATTTGTATGCTGCCCCTCTCCGAAGACTCGGAACGGCTCACAAGAAGAAAACAGTACAAATCCAATAGCTAAAAACAATTTAAAACCCCTTAATATAAAAAATAGTCATACATCTCAAACCATACATAAAGCGGAAACGGCCCAGGGGAATCAATTTCCCCATGCCTAACAGCAGAGGTGGGTTTTAAGGAGTTTGCAAAAGGCAAGGAAGGTGGGGGCAATCCTAATCTCCAGGGGAAATTGATTCCAGAGGGTCGGGGCCGCCACAGAGAAGGCTCTTCCCCTGGGCCCCGCCAGACGACATATTTTCGTCGATGGGACCCAGAGAAGGCCAACTCTGTGGGACCTAACCGGTCACTGGGATTCGTGCGGCAGAAGGCTGTCCCGGAGATATCCATATAAGTTTGCTTATTCAATGAAATACATATGCCAAAATTAAACAGAAAGTAAATAGCAGACTACATGTGTAGTTTACATTCTGCTTTGTATAAATTGCCTGAAAGTATAATCAATATTAGAACTAATTATGTAGATACAGTGGTACTTCTACTTAAGAACTTAATTCGCTCCGTGACCAGGTTCTTAAGTAGAAAAATTCTTAAGTAACATAGAAACAAAGAAACATAGAAGACTGACGGCAGAAAAAGACCTCATGGTCCATCTAATCTGCCCTTATACTATTTCCTGTATTTCATCTTACAATGGATATATGTTTATCCCAGGCATGTTTAAATTCAGTTATTGTGGATTTACCAACCACGTCTGCTGGAAGTTTGTTCCAAGAATCTACTACTCTTTCAGTGAAATAATATTTTCTCACGTTGCTTTTGATCTTTTCCCCAACTAACTTCAGATTGTGTCCCCTTATTCTTGTGTTCACTTTCCTATGAAAAACACTTCCCTCCTGAGCCTTATTTAACCCTTTAACATATTTAAATGTTTCAATCATGTCCCACCTTTTCCTTCTGTCCTCCAGACTATACAGATTGAGTTCATTAAGTCTTTCCTGATACGTTTTATGCTTAAGACCTTCCACCATTCTTGCAGCCAGTCTTTGGACCCGTTCAATTTTGTCAATATCTTTTTGTAGGTGAGGTCTCCAGAACTGAACACAGTATTCCAAATGTGGTCTCACCAGCGCTCTATATAAGGGGATCACAATCTCCCTCTTCCTGCTTGTTATACCTCTAGCTATGCAGCCAAACATCCTACTTGCTTTTCCTACTGCCCGACCACACTGCTCACCCAAGTAGAAGCAATTTTTCCCATAGGAATGAATGTAAAAGCAAATAATGTGTGCAAACCCTTTAGGAAAGAAACAAAAGCTCGGAATTTGGAAGGAAGAAGAGGAGGAGGACTGTTCTACCGAAGGAAGAAGGTGAGGTGAGGGGAATCAAAAAAATCCAAAACTTTAAGACTTTAAAAAAAAAGTGGGACTCTGAGTCGGTGAGGAGGAACCCCATACACCCGGCGCGAGGCTGCCTCCCATACACTACGCCAGAGAGAGAAACCCAGGCGGGCGAGATAGGGGAACCTCCCGCTCCTTTTATCGAAAGGCGGCGGCTGCTACTGCTGCTACCTTCTTCCTCTTCCTTCCCATGCTGAAGGGCTCCCCTCTCCTCTCGCTCGCTTGCTTTGTAGCCGGTGCCTTTCCTTTCCTGGCGACTCCTCGGTTTGGCTGAAGCCGAGTTTATTCGGCCGGGGAGAAGAGCCCCCTTTTGCCTTTCTGCGTGCAGACGCTCCAGGAGGCAACCTCATGCCGGGTGTGTGGGAGGCAGCGCGAGAGTCACCACAGCAAAGTGGTTTATTCCCTCTCCAAGAGCCCAGAGAAAGGAAAATGCTTCATTCGCTCTGGACTGCCAAAGCTACCTTAAGCGCCAGAGAAAGGGTCCTTTGGCAGCCCAGAAAAGCCTGAGATGGCCAGGCCTTCGTGATGCTCTCAAATTTCCTGGGAAATTTTTATGGGCTTGGGTTCTTAAGTTGAAAATGGTTCTTAAGAAGAGGCAAAAAAATCTTGAACATCCGGTTCTTATCTAGAAAAGTTCTTAAACAGAGGCATTCTTAAGTAGAAGTACCACTGTATTCACTTATAAAAGGAAATCCTGAAAGCAATCTTTTAGACTGAGTTTCAATAAGCATATAGAAAGTGGATGAAAAGGGGATAGATAAAAAAGAAATCCAAATATCACCTGGAGGTCAAAAAAAAGTTTTAAAACTATCTCCGCTAAATTCTTAAGGAATTCAGTTCTTTTAAAATAAGATAATTTTAAAAGAGTAAAGCATAGGATAAAGAGTGAGCATTATGTGTCTCTAAGAAATGAAATAATTAAATAATGAACCATTAAGAGAGAAGTTTCAGAAGACTTCAGAATTTTTGGGAGAGAAGGAAGTATGAGAAAGAAACTCAACATAATATCTTACTTACTTATTTACTTACTTATTTATTTATTTAATGGATTTGTATGCCGCCCCTCTCCAAGGACTCAGTGCGGTTCACAACATATGAAAACAATATACAATATGCATACCTTAAAAAATCCAATTAATATAGCTAAAAAACTTTAAAAACTCTAATAACATTTAAAATCATTCATTCACATTCACACTGATCTATTTGAGGCTAAATGAAATAGCAAAATACTCTTCAGGTTTCTATTATTGTACTTGTAACACTGAAACATCCCTGAAATCCTTCTATTTAAATGACTGACACAATAAAGCACAGAAAAAATAATTTAAGAACAGTGTCGCACCATTTTAGTTGACATCCTATGCTAAGCATCCCAGAACAAGAAGTAATAATAAAAACATTTGAATCCCACCTTTAGCTTCTTAGCATTATCCTCATAACAGCACTGAGATAGTTGGGATAATTTCGATTAGACACAAATCAATGTTTCACAACAGAGCAAGGAAAGTTTTGAATTCTTTCTAGTCCACCCTGTCACCAACACACTACCTTTTTCAACCCAGGAGAGCCACTGAATATAAACGTGGCTCATTTCTGAGAAAGCAAAAATAGGGTCACGTTGTTAATTGACATGATGGTTCATATTTATATAGACGATACCAAGCTAGAATCCAAAGCAGAATGTAAAGCTGCAGGAAAAATTCTTTAAAATGGCTTAAATATGAATCTTTGCAAATACAAAGTTCATTCTTAATTTTAGGATATCTGTTTTATAACATCAACACGGATATTCAATTTTTAAATTCAATTTATTAGATTTGTATGCCGCCCCTCTCCGAAGACTCTATATACTAACCCAATGTTCCTCAATCTTGGCAATTTGAAAAATAGCCTATTTTCCCTAGCGCTAGCAAAAAAAGAAGTAAAATAAGTGTGCTCGTAAGGAAAAGAGTTCGGCCACTTGTCCCATACACACACACACCCTCCCAGTTCCTATTTTCCTGCACCCGCCCCTCTTTTTTTTCTTTAGTTCGCCTCGCTCTTCCGAATAAGTTTTCAGGAGCTGCAGGGCGCTCGGTTCCTCAACTCATTTGCCCGCTTTTGAGCTCTTCCCACCAATAGTCATCGCCCAAAGGCGAAGGAACTTTAGGATTGGGTAGCCGCCGGCTGCATATTCCGAGAGAAAGGCGGGCCTTTTACTCACTCAGGCAATTCGCCTTACTTGGAGCGGAGCGTGGCTGGCTCCCGCAAGCCCCCACCTTTTCGGGCGCCGGGGTATCGAGGCGCCTGCGCACTTCGAGGAAGGTAATGACGGGACCCGACGGCAGGAGGCGGACCTTGTGCAGGGTGTGTGCACTGAAGTCCGGGGGCTGCGCTGCTTCCGTACGTCTGGTGCCTCCGATCTCCTGGTTGCTCTTCGCGGTGAGTTGCTCTGACCCCTCCCCCACCTCCTTTAAGCCGAGGCATCTGCACCCGCTTGGAGAAAATGTCTTGTGTTGCTTTTGGCCACTTGGAAGCATGAAGCGGTTGCCTCGCCCAAGGAACAATTGCCTTTTTGAGAGCAAGCAGTAATAAGCAGGCAGTATTCAACAGGTAGAGTTGTCCCCCCCCCTCCCATGCCCGGATCTTGTGATGAGAAATAAAGATTTTAACCTATGGATTGCTGCTTAGGATGGAGCCGTGTTGCCCCATTCTTCAAAAAGTCATGATTTACATACATATTGCATCTTACATATTGCCTATTTTCTCCTCGAGGCTGAGGGTAAAGTTAGTTTCCATGTTTCTCTCTTACGGTAACAATAGGACAAATCATGGCCAGTTGAGGTATGGCCTTAGTGATGTTCGTCTTTGCCTTTAGGTGTTGTTGAATGGCGTGCATTTAATGATGAGGCTTGACATGTCACTCATAATAAATGCTTCTCAGTCTGTCTTCCAGCAATCTCTTCCTTTTCCCCCTCCCTTTTTTCTTCTTTCTCTAACTATTTTCTGTCCTGTGATTGGTTGTTGCTGTTGTCTCCTGAGAGAAATGAAAACAAAAGTGGTGTCAGTTGTCCCAGGAGACAGAAAAGTTACATCCACTTTTGTAAGGGATGCTTGAATGGTTCCCAGGTAGGTTTAAGATATTTACTCAAATTAGTTACTTTCATTAAACTTACCTTAAGTTTCTACTTCACCTAAATATAACAAATACATTAAAACCTATTTGCCATCCAATTCTCAACAATTATGTCCACTCACTATGAGGGTTAAGTGTAAATACCAAATGACTAGGGCCATTCATCAGGCTAAACTGTATTTTGATTATTGTGCCTTATAGATTAAATCATATTTATTTAATTGGATTTATATGCCGCCCCTCTCCTAGGATATGTTATGATTTTTGTGCCCTATGGACTAAATCATATATTTTGGGGCTGAAACCATTTCCTAGACAGTTGCTATTAAAACCCATAGAGCAGAAAAACGTGATGTTCTGTAGAAAAACAAAAGCTATGGAATTCGATTGTGCATTTGTAGATTCCATCACTTGTAATTTAATACTTTAATTGCAAATGGAGGGAGCCTGTTTTTATAGAAAGAAGATGGTCTCTCATTGTGATTGTTTTTTTAATTAGTTTGAACATGTAACAGGTATTATAAGAATAAACATGGACATGAACACAGGAAATGAGTACAAATAAATGGGGACAGTAGGACAGGGATGGTAGGCATGCTGGTGCGCTTATAAGACCCCTCTTAGGAATGGGGTGAGGTCCATGGTAGACAGTTTAAGGTTGAAGCTGTGGAGGTTTGAAAATGTAACTATAGAATCATGTAGAGCATTTCAGGCATTGACCACTCTGTTACTGAAGTCATATTTTATGCAATCAATTTTGAATTTGTATCTATTGTTTGCCCATGTATTATTGAGATTGAAGCTGAAATAGTTGATGACAGGTAGGAGAGGGGCGGCATACAAATCTAATAAATAAATTTTCAGCATTCATCTATAATCTGTACATTCAGGCAAGCAAATTTTAGATACTTTGACATCTTTAAAAGTTAGTTACAGAGCGTTGATGACTGTTCTTGCAATCAACTGCATCAATTACTTAAAGAAAACATAATTAGACAAAAATTATGTCTGATTCTTTTTAGTACATTTGGCTTTTTAGTACCTGAGAAATGCATATCAAGAGGCTCCAATGTAGTGTGGATGCAACATTGGATGCAATTTCTTAACTTTGCTACTGTTTTTTTAATTACAGTTTAATCGGAAAAGGAACTTATTAAAGGCATGACATAAATATGCATATGCAATTAATATATTTATATGTAAAGTTTTATTAAATTAAATTTGTTTTGTTTTGTCAAATTAATTTCCAACATGAAAAATCTTGCGTATTTTGGGGTTACGGTAATTGGAATTATCAGTAAAAATGTCTCCTTGCTGGTTGTGACTACTATATTTTTTATTCTACAGTGTACCCTGTTTGTTTCAGTTTACATCATGTCGAAATCCTTGAAAAAGATTGTAGAGGAAAGTAGGGAAAAAAATATATTGGAAGTGGACATGTGTGAGCGTGGCATATCAAACATGTTAGATATACCTGGATTATGTAAGTATTTTGCTGTTTCTTTCATTTTAGTGTAAGTTTAATCACTTCTGCAGGAATAAATATGTTTTTGTAAGGATTTGGTAGATAAGATGCAGATTATCTTCCAACAACAATGTTGAAGAATGTTTTGATTGTGTAATATTGTCTGATATGTCAAATAAACTATTATTTGAATGATAGTTTTATTTTATTGTGTAGTTTTGCCTCTTGGTTACACTTTTCATAAATCAGCCTCGAACTGTTATTGCACAATAGCAAAGAATTAGGAAGTATAAGTTTCAAAACTTAATTTGTTCAATAAATAAACTCTTACAGGTCCCAAATGTGATATGGCAGTAAATATATATTATTGTACAACACATAACAATTAGGCTGATATTTATTAAATGCTTTTTTATGTAGATACATATTTAATGCTGTTAATGTTAGTAATAATACTTGTGTTGATTTTATACTTCTTCCAAGATTCAAGACAACATGTGGCCAGATTCTGGCTTCCCACAAAATAGGAAAATGATATACTTTCCATCACTTTGCTTGTGATTTTCCAAGGACATCTGGTTGGCCATTAAGGGAAACAATGCATCAGACTAATTAGATCTATGATTTCATTCCATAAGTATCTTTTTGAGAGTTGTTTTTAAACAATTCAAACATTCACAACTTGAAGGCCACATTTCACACGTATTACTTCCCTAAAAACCATCAAACATCTTTTTCCACATTAGTTTTATAGTGAGAAATGATGCATAAATTAAATGTGACCTTACAGCCTCATAAAAGTTTTCACACCTTAATCTAAAACCTATGTATAAATCCATATTATTAGGTTGAATTAGATTACTTTCCCCCTTCTAACAAGACTCTCTCTGAGCAGAGTTTGGCTCAGTGCCTGCTGTCTATGTACTAAATTGAGAATTTGTAAAGAAAATATATTAATGGATATAAATAACTTCACGAGAGCTATTTTTCTGACTTAACTATAAACTCATGAGATAACAAACAATGTTGTGTAAACAATGTTGTGTTTTCCAGTACAGCCTTTGTACAATTTACTCCCTAAACAACTGTGACCAGATATTCTACTGTCTGATGCTTTTTTGTCAGTCAGCATATACTATTGGAAGTCATTTGTGACTCACAACAGAATTTTTTTTAAAGAGTATTCTTTGCTTTTCCCCATATTTTATAGTTCTACAGTATTTCTATATACTCAGAGCAATGCTTTTTTGTGTCCTCTCGGCTGCAATTCTGTTGCTGACTTTGTTTTTTGACTGTACTCTAACATCTGGATATGAAGGCTAATTTCCCCCCACCCCAATAATTTACCTTTTAAATTAGTCAGTTATCATAAATTTGTGGAGAATGGTATGAGAGCAAGGAATGTTCTTTATATGACTTATAAAACTAGTTCAAGAATTTTGAGTTCTAAAACATTGCAAATTATTACACGACTTGACAAAAATTTAAATTGATTAAAGTACTGTTTAATCAAGTACTGTTTACAAAATTACATTAACGAAAGCTTTCTGAGGAAAATTCTTCGAGTATACATGCTGTGCCAATGAAAGGTAAAACATCTCATACACTAAAATACCAAAGTGTGATTTTCTGATAGTTCATGTTTATATGTTCATGAGTACAGGCAGTGTTCCACAATTGAGGTCAAAATTTCTATTGTTTAGCAAGACAATTGTTAAGTGAATTTTGCTCATTGTGACCTTTTTTTGACTACAGCTAATTACTGCAGTTGTTAGTCATATGATTGTTAATGAATCTGGATTCCCCATTTTTTTTGCTTGTCAGAAGGTCACAAAAGGTGATCACATGATCCTGAGACACTGCAACTGTCATAGATGTGTGGTAGTTGCCAATTTTCATCACGTGACAATGCTGCACCGGTCATAAGTGTGAAAATGATAAGTCACTTTTAAAAGTGCCACTGTAATTTCAAACAAACAGTAAGCAAATGCTTGTAAGTCAAAAACTACTTGTAATCTGATTTGTTGCTACCTTCTAAAGGACAGGAAAGCATAAGTTTCTTGACAGAATAATTTCATGTTTTACTTCTATTGGTGCTAAGGATTAAAGAACTGAAAAATACTATTGTCTGAGACTGTTCTTTAATCTTATTTCATAGTATATTCTGTGAATATTTCATAAATTAGTAATGATTTTTCTTATGAAAAGAAATCAAAACTTTAAAAGTCTTTTGTGGATTAGTAACCTATTCCTGAATCTTCAGAGACAGACAAATTTTAACTCTATGCTAATTATCTTATAATTAATTCAGTGCTGCTGTAAGACACTTTCTTTTTCATGATGTGACATTAGTGAAGTCGCAACACCTGTCTCAGGAGTTTCCTTTGTTTGAAACATTAAATTATCCAATCAGAAATTATAATATTGTTTAATAATGCCAAAGATGTTTAAGTTATTTATTAGTTCAGTATAAGGCAGCTTATTAGGCAGCTGCTGTACTTCATTTCCCATTGTGGCATTTGGTTAATTAGATAGTAGTTGTAACCAATATTTAGTCCACATGGAAAAAGAGTTAACTCTTCTTGATCAAAAGACAATTAAAACAACACCGAAATTTCTCAGATGTTTAAAGAGAAATCCTAAAGCAAAACATACTGATTCATTTTCAGGTACAGGTATCTTCAGTTTGAGCTGAAGAAACAGCAGAAATTACAATTCTTAACCCCGGTTTACCAAAGGGGGAAATAGTCCTGATATGTCACATTTTATTTATTTATTTATTTATTTATTTATTTATTTATTTATTTATTTATTTATTTATTTATTTATTTATTTATTTATTTATTTATTTATTAGATTTGTATGCCCCCTCTCTCCGTAGACTCGGGGACTCACAACAATAACAATAACAATGCAAGAACAAATCTAATAATTTAAAAAACACTAAAAACCCCATTATTAAAAGCAAACACACACACAAACATTCCATGTATAAACTGTATAGGCCCGGGGGAGATGTGTCAGTTCCCCCATGCCTGACGGCAGAGATGGGTCTTAAGAACTTTACGAAAGGCAAGGAGGGTAGGGGTAGTTCTAATCTCCGGGGGGAGCTGGTTCCAGAGGTTCAGGGCCGCCACAGAGAAGGGTCTTCTCCTGGGTCCCACCAAACGACATTGTTTAGTCGACGGGACCCGGAGAAGGCCAATTCTGTGGGACCTAACCGATCGCTGGGATTTGTGCGGCAGAAGGCGGTCCCGGAGGTATTCTGGTCAGATGCCATGAAGGCCTTTATAGGTCATAACCAACACTTTGAATTGTGCCCAGAAATTGATCGGCAACCAATGCAGACTGCGGAGTGTTGGTGTGACATGGGGATATCTTGGATTCACGATTTCACCGTGATGATGCGAGGTCACTGAATGGGGAAAATTACAATTTACAATAAAACAAACACTGATTAATAACATAATTACTTATGAGAATCGGAATGTGAGAGAAATAGAAGCAAAAAATGCAGTGTTTTAATGTGTGTGTGTGTGATATATATATATTCAATTTTGTGTGTGTATTTTCCTTTTCATCAGCTTGTTTAATTCTAGGGAAAAGTAAAGCCTCCTTTAAAGAGAATTCTATGACCAAATAGAATAATAAATGATCTAAATTAAATAAACCATGTATATAAATAAAACATAAGTCTTCTATGGCAAACTTTTTAAACAAACCTCAGCAGTAAATGCTATTTAAAAATAAATAAACATGTAGTTGCATTTGTAGAAAAACATTATTTGCTAGATTTTTTTAATCATCCTTGTCTCTAAATTCAGAATAGTTGAGAAATACTATAACTACCATTTTGAAATACTGTATAGATCTAATTTTATTGGAAAACAGATTCAGTTTGGAAGTATGCCCCATCCAGGCAAGTCCCCTGTTAATATATTTCCTTTCTTTTTTTAAGGCAATCATGTGGCAAATGCATATCCTGGGTCTTAATCTTATTCCTGTTTGTTGTAGTTTGAGTAACCACTTTTTTAATCAAAACTTCACAAGGCTTTGTAATTTACAGAAGGTTTCCCCCCACCCCAACATTAACAGCAATTATTTGAGAGATGTTTTAAAAGGAAAAAAATGTGTAATGAGTTCTTCCCAATTATTCACCCCAAATGTTAAACTGTAGATACATTATCTCTTGCCATAGTGGCTGAGGATAATATAGAAAATACTGTATTCCTCAATAGAATGTCTTCAACCACTATGGCAAGAGACTCATGAAGCCAAGGCTCATGTATACTGATCTTTTTTTATATTAATTTCAAAGTGATTGAGTTTTTAAATGAGTAATTCTCATTTTTTAACATTTAGTTTTGTTTGATAAGTAGAATAAAATACAAAATAGATAAAACAGAAAAACAAACATTCAATACTTAACAATGAAAAAAAAATCTTGTACCAAAAAAGGGAAAAAGAGAAAAAGCCAAAGGTAAAATATATTGTACATTGAACATTCAATCCCAACTGGATGCTGAAAAATAAGTAAACCAACAAATAAACTATAGATTCTCCTTCCCTTACATAATGAATATTCAAATAGTTATAAGCTTTCCCATACTTAGTTAACAAAAATTATATTCTAAATAAATATATATTCCAGAATTATCTAAAAGTTAAAATAATCAAACATCAAATAATAGTGTACATGGTTGCAAAACAGAGTTTGTTATTTTGACATAATTTGTATCCTGAAAAGATTATATATAGCAGGGATGGTGAACCTATGGCACAGATGCCACAGGTGGCATGCTGAGCCATATCTGCTGGCATGTGAGCCATTGCCTTAGC
This sequence comes from Erythrolamprus reginae, assembly GCF_031021105.1. Taxonomy (NCBI): domain Eukaryota; kingdom Metazoa; phylum Chordata; class Lepidosauria; order Squamata; family Dipsadidae; genus Erythrolamprus; species Erythrolamprus reginae. Next base: position 28,869,407 of record NC_091963.1, on the reverse strand, counting down.
TCAGCTCCAACATGGCCAGCTGATTTTTGGCTCACACAGAGGCTGTGGGAGGGTATTTTTGGCTTCCAGAGATGGGGGAGGGTGCTTTTACCCTCCCCCGGTTCCAGGGAAGCCTATGGAACCGGGGAACATGAGCCTACTTGTGAAATATGTGCCTACTAGGGGCCCCAGAAGTTGGGAAACAGGCCATTTCTAGTGTTCAGAGAGCCTCTGGGGTGGGGCAAGCTGTTTTCGCCCTTCCCAGGCATTGAATTATGGGTGTGAGCATTCGTGCATGTGCGATAGCATATGACCATGCTCCTTTGGCAGCCGCGGAAAAAAAGGTTCACCATCGCTGATATATAGAGTTAGCGACATGACTTTGAAGCATTTTTTTAAAAATAAAACCTATGTAAACAAAGAAGATAGAAACATTATTTAGGTTTGGAATGACACTTTCAAGAATCTGTTATTATAGGATCTTGATCATCCCATGGAGTAGGGTCAGGTAAGGATCTGGTCTACTTTGAAGGATTGTCAGAATAGCAATGGCTTAATGAAGGGTCCAAATTAGCCTTGTTCAATTCAACATCCAGGGGATTAGTATACTATTGGAAGAAATATTATTCTTTGATAACACATAATTACTTTTACATGTGAATGGTCTTTGTATGTAAACATATACATATAGCCTTGCTCTGTTAAAAAAGTGCTATTGCTAACATGTTGTAAGCCGCCCTGAGTCTAAGGAGAAGGGCGGCATAAAAATTGAATAAATAAAATAAATAAATAAATAAATAAATAAATAAGCAAAAACTGGAAAAAAGCAGAAATAGAGACAGTCCAGTAAGGCTTCTATTTTGTGGATACTACAGTGTACTTATTTCTGAAAAGGAAGGACAATACGCATTATGACATGTCATTTAACTGGAAAATTTTCAGTGATTTTTTTTTTCATTTTCTTATTTAGGGCATTGAAAATACATTTTTCTTTATAATTAAAACAAGTTGTCATAGACTTCAGCTCAGTAGTGAAATCCATTTTTTTTAACTACTGGTTCTGTGGGCGTGGCTTGATTGGCATGGTGTGACTAGGTGAGCATGGCTTGGGCATGGCTTGGTGGGCGTGGCAGGAAAAAAATACTGCAAAATCTCCATTCTGTCCCCACTATTGGGGGAAGGATATTGCAAAATCTCCATTCCCACCCCATTCTGGGGCTAGCTAGGGTGGTATTTGCTGGTTCTCCAAACTACTCAAAATTTCCGCTACCTGTTTTCCACAACCTGTTAGAACTTGCTAGATTTTACCGCTGCTTCAACTATATGCCGCCCCGAGTCTTCGGAGAGGGGGGGCATACAAGTCCAACTAATAAATAAATAAATAAATATGAGAAAATGAGTATATGTCATTTTCCCCTCTAGTTTCCCCCCCTTAACTTAGAGATTTACAGTAAGTATAAACTCTTTATTTTTCAATGTTATGCACTGAATTACAAATTAAACTTGGGTGCCATCTTGTGCATCTGAAGGGCACAGTTTATTATAGTATACCTATTAAAGAAAATCTTCAGTAATTCTGATTGCATTTTTTCTTCCTTATAATTCAATCTTCCTGTTGTTCTATCTTTAGTCCTAGGCAGTAATGGGCAACAAAAATGTGTACTGCCACACTGTGGGCGTGGCTTATTTTGTGGGTGTGGCTTAATGGTCATGTGACTGGGTAGGAGTGGCTTGTGACCAGGTGGGAGTGGCTTAAACTATCATCACCGTTCAAGTTAACTGTTAAGTCCTCAACTTACAACCTTACCAGTGTCGCTCGCTGGGGTGACAATTTGCTTTGTGTTTCCCATGCTCTCCTTCCCCTCCACCTCAGGCTGGGTAGCTAGGAGAATGTGCCAGAAGCATGAATCCTACCAGCGCCGCTTTCACCCACGCCTTCTGCTTGCACCTAAGGTGTGAGGTGGCCGTGTGAGGCTGGAGAGGAGCCAGGCAGGAGAGCGGGAAGCTCGTCCGAGGCCAGAAAAGAGGAAAAAATCAAGGAGCTCAGACATAGTAGCAGCAGCAGGGGGGAAAAGGAGAGCCAAGCCGAGACCAGTAATCCAGGAAGTGACTGCCGCTGATCAGCTGGAGCTGCGCACGTAGCTTTATTTCCACCGGTGGAACTGCGTTCCATGCCGTCCTGCCTGCTGCTCAACCCTCGTCTTAGGGATTAATCATTTAATTGAGAGATAGTCAGAAATATTTCTCTCCAAGAATTCAAATTCTGTCTTCAAAGTTGATTGAGAATGCAAAGTTGCCAAGAATGCAAAATAGTTTTCTAATGTATATAATGCAATGGATAATGATAGTTTATTCTTTTGCAACCTATTGACAGTATCTTGAAAAGCACAGATGTCAAGTTAATTGAAGCCTGCTTAAGTAAATGAGCATATTAAAGCATCCCGTCTTTAAACTTATGGTCTCATATTTAATTATTTTTTAAGTTGCTTTGTAAACACAAAGGAAAATCACATTGGCTGCTTTGTTATTTCTCATCATTATTACTGTTTTCCTCTTCATCCCTCTTCCCCAGAGTCCAACACAAATATGTACTTCCTCTGAAAGTTAGATAATTATTGCCATGTTTAAGTTGATTTAGTTCATTTTTGTGAACAATTGAGTCTTTGAAATATAGCCAATCTATTTTTTTAAACTTAGTTGAACTTTAATATGAAATAAAACATGTACAAACATATACAGAATATTTATTTAAGTATATATCTATAGAGCATTTTAATTAAGTATGTTGTTAAAAAGATTTTGAATGAAATGAAAGTCGGGTATTGCTTATGTAATGAGTCATAATTCAAAAATTTAAAATTATATTTTGGAAAGCAACTTAGTTCTATGAAAAATGTTATAGACTTAGGCTAGTACTTCACTAACTAGGTCTTTAAGGAAAGTCTAGTAAATCTTTCCTAGTAAATCTTACTAGGAAATTATGTAAGAATAACTTCAAACTTGCTCTTTAGGTACTTTCTGCTTTGTAATTATAATGTGAGCTGTTTATTCATTATTTATCTTTTCTTTTTATTTACAGTCAGTCTGTCTAATATCACACAGCTGGTTCTCAGTCACAACAAGCTCACCTGTAAGTGCATTTCTAAATATTTCCTTTGTTCCCCAATATAAATGAATTCCTGGAATTAATTGATATGAGCACAATTACATATTACATATTTTGTAAGTTGTCTCTAGTATTGTTGAACGTTTCCATGCCATTTTCTTTCTGTTCAGTGTTCAACATTTTATTGCAGGAATAGTAGCACATTTCATTCAAATAATGTTGTCAACACTGAAATACCAAGTTAATATTTAATAGCATATTCCAGAAATCATCTTTCCTTTGCAATTAATGTTTTATAGTCCCAATTTTTGTACTGATGGAACCCTTCCTCTCTCTGCTAAATGAGAAGGGGACTGAAGATTATCTTTTCCTGCTACAAAAACAATGTATTTGTATGTTTATACAGTACAAAGTATTATTTTTAAACAACTGAAACTGTTGAAGTTGATGTGTGTATATGCATACACACACATAAAAACACTTTAAAATGTATTATGATATAAATGGGCACCAGGTATCCAGTTTTCTGCAAAATAATAATCTGTGTCATTGGTATGAAGCCTCATTTAGAAGTACTCGCGCATATCATTTTCTTGTTCTTTGACAGTTTGACAGGTTACCAAACAAGAAACCAGATAAAGAAATTTTAGTTTATTATAAAACTACATTAATAGCATTATGCAAGTCTCAAAATACAGTTCTCCCGCCTTAACCTTTACAGGTTGAGAACCTAGATAATGTTCCTTTGAGCTCTTGCTCACCACCTGGCAGCTATGGGCTATGCTGCCTCTTATCTGACCATAGGCAGCATCTTTTCCCCCACATCTTCTAAAATCTTTCCCATATTTCCACGAATGCAGGGTGATTGTACACAGCAGGAAAGCCTTCATATGTAAGGGGACATACAAGCACCCATTGTCAGCCTGACTTGGTAGAGCAGAAAAAACCCCTAACTTTTTAAGAAGTATAAAATTACCTTTATTGCAATTGGCGATAATAAATCAATATTGGATTGATTGAATAATTTATACCTTCTCCAACTTATCGCTCCCTGAATTAGGGTGATAGCTAAGCTCTCCAAATGTTTTCTGACTGTTGTTGATTTAAAATGTGTTTTACCTTGTCCTGGCAGCAGAGCTTGCATATATCTCTATCAGTGTCATCTTCCTTTCTATACATATACACAATTAAACAGGGCATGTTCAGGATAATACAGAGGTCTTTGAGTATACAGTGGGGGTGAAATCTACTTACCTTCCCTACTGGTTTGGAAATGCACTCACTACGCCAACGTCACTCCAATTTTTGACGCACTGCATATGCGCAGAAGATTAAAACCAGGAAGTAACCAACATCAAGGCAGGTGGGCGGAGCCTCACGCACATGGTCTTTAGGGAAAGGTATACAGTGGTACTTCTACCTAAGAATGCCTCTACTTAAGAACTTTTCTAGATAAGATCTGGGTATTCAAGATTTTTTTGCCTCTGCTTAAGAACCATTTTCTATTTAAAACCTGGGCCCGGAAAAATTTCCCAGGAAATTTGAGAGCGGCACGAAGGCCCGGCCAGTTTCCTGCCACTCCCCCTTTAATCCCGGCCATCTTGGGCTTTTCTGAGTCGCCAGAGGAGCCTTTCGGTGGCGCTTAAGGAGGCATTGGCAGTCCAGAGTGAATGGAGCATTTTCCTTTCTCTGGGCACTTGGAGAGGGAATAAACCTCTGCCAGCGCCCAGAGAAAAGAAACGCTCCCTTCGCTCTGGGCAGCCAAGGAGTCACTACACTGAAGGAAAGGCGCCAAATACAAAGCGAGTGAGCAAGAGGAGAGGGGAGCCCTTCAGCATGGGAAAGAAGAGGTAGCAGCAGCAGCAGCCAGTGTATGGGAGGCAGCCTTGCACCGGGTGTATTGGGTTGGTGTGCTCCTCCTTGCTGCCTCAGAGTCCCCCTTTTTTTTAAAGGCTTAAAGTTTGGGATTTTTTTGATTCCCCTCACCTCATCTTTTTCCTTCAGCAGCGACCTCCTCCTCTTCTTCTTCCTCCTCCTCCCAGCCAAATTCTGAGTTTTTATTTTTTTCCTAAAGGGTTTGCATGCATTATTTACAGTGGAACCCCGACATAAGAGCTGCTCTACTTAAGAGCAACTCGAGATAAGAACTGGGAGGGGAGAGATATTTTTGTTCTACTTACAAGCCCAAATTCGAGATACAAGCGCCAAGGAGCTGTCTCCTGAAGCCAAACGCTAACTTCCGCGTTCGGCTTCAGGAGACAGCTGCGGCGCGCGTGTTTTAAAAGGTTGCAGCCGGCCTGGGGGGTTCGGGGGGGTGCTTGCAGCTTTCTTTCTTGCTCTTTTTCTTTCTCTCTTTTACCTTCCCTTCCTCTATTTCTTCTTTTCTTTCTCCTTCCCACCTTCTTCCCTCCCTCCCTCCCTTCACTCATTCCTCTCTTACTCTCCCCTTTCATAAGTTTCCTTGCTTCCTTCCTCTGTTCCTGTCCCTTCCCTCTTTCCTTCCTTCCTTCCCACCCTCCGTCCATTCATTCACCCATTCCTCTCTTGATCGCTTAAAGCCGGTCCCTGGTGCAAAAAGGGTTGGGGACCTCTGTCCTACAGGATTGGGTGGCAGAGAAGTTGAACATATGTAAATTTAAAAGTTTAAGAAAGTTTACAAGTTAAGTGAAAGAAACTTCATTATTCATTTATATGTACATGTACATTTCTTCATTAAAAACATGTCTTTCTGCATAATTTAGACTAACTTTGTGAGTTTTTTGAGGGCTGGAACCAATTAAAATTATTTACATTAATTCCTATGGGGAAAAGTCGTTCGAGATAAGAGCTGCTCGACTTAAGAGCCCAGGTCCGGAACGAATTAAACTCGTATCTCGAGGTACCACTGTACTTTTACATTGATTCCTATGGGAAAAATTGCTTCCTCTTAAGAACATTTCTACTTAAGGTCATGGAACGAATTAAGTTCTTAAGTAGAGGTACCACTGTATTTTGATTTGACTTAGAAAAAGAGTGAGAGTTTAATGGGATTAAACAGTAACTGTTGATTGTGTGATTATTATTTTTTTACTTTTCAAAAGGAGATACTTGAACGGAAGCAATATCTTCTTAGGAATATCTGCAAGGGAGAAGATTGAGATTAGATATCAGAAAAAAACTTTCTGACATCAAGGGTGATAAACCAGTGGAACATTTTTCCACAGGAGGTGGTGGGCTTGCCTTCACTGCAGGTCTTCAAACAGAGACTGGACAGTCATCTTTATGGGATGGTTTAATGAATTCTGCATTGAGCAGGGTTGGACCGGATGACCCTGGAGGTCCCTTCCAACTCTATGATTCTATGATTCTTCTTTTCCATTTTCACATTGTTGATATGGAAAACATTATCAAAGGTTTATAGCAAAGGATGTGCAATCCTCCCCTGCTCTGAAAGGGTGATCTCTGGAAATAATGATTTTCTCATGAAAAAGAGATTGGAGGCTGGAATGACCAGGACATGCCTCAAACTGTCTGTTCATTGCTAAAAAGAAACATTTTTCTATTGCCTTTCAGCAGATTCACCAGAGGCCCTAGGTGTGGGAGGACCACAGATGAAATACTGTCTGTGATTTTCCCATTCCTGCGCTATAATTTATTCAATAATGTCAGTGAATTTATTAGATATTCCTATTTCCATTCTATAAGGATCCTCAAGCTGGTGAACTCACAAAAAGGATCAAATATAAATCATTCACTTATATGACAAAAATAGTTCTTACATGTTCTTAGTTCTACATTCCAGGCAAAAGTAAATTTCCCAACATATTAACACATATCATAGTTTTTCTGTCATTTTCTGAAATTAGTTGTACTTTTAAGTGTTTAAATATATTTCACCCTGAGTCATACTTTTGAAACTTCGTTTAAGACACATGGGAAAAAATGTTGCAAGATAGACTGCAATCCAGCTAAACAATAAATAAAAATAAATAGTGTCTTACTATTACAAAAAAACCCTGGATTTCTGTTTTCTTATTTGTCACATTTGGCATTCTTGACCTAATCCCTTAAAAAGATACAATTAATTGTCTGAGCATATTGTTATCAAAATGACTTGGAAAACAATATCAGTGACATTTGATAAGCTTCACTAAGGTCATATTAGCATCTCATACTAGTTTTCTGGCTTATAAATGAGCATGCTTGCTTTGTTGTTCCACTGTTTATAGTAAATATGTCTATTTTCTAGAGTGGTAAATTATTCATGAAAGGTAAATAGATGTCCAGTGTTTTCCACAATGTTTGCAGCCTGAGAAAACCCAGCAAGCTTTATCACTACAATAAGCCATAGCTCCTTGCTTTCGCTCCGTGCTACCACTTCACTATTTTATTTGTTTCTAACACCGTGAGTTTTTTTAAAAAATTCTATCCATAAACCTGTCAAAGTTAGGTATACCTGTGTTCTTTAGAAATATGCATAAGGCAACAGGGTATGCCTAAAAGTCTTTGGCTAGGGAAGTTTGACAAGTGACTGTGTCCTTTTCTTCCAATTCTCAGTCACCCCCTGCAGGTCATCTGAGCAAAGACCAAAAGTATCCTGAAAGCAATGACCAAAGGTGTCCTGAGTGAGAATCCTATTGTGTCGAATAGAAAACTGAACTCCCACCACTTGCTGAAGCTACCTTTTTCCTATTGTCTCACGCAATGAAATTGTCTAAGCTGCCCCTAGGCAAGGAAGTAAATGTAAAACAGTACTCAGGCAAGCTACTTGTGTGTGTGTGTGTGTGTGTGTGTGTGTGCATAAAGCAATTTCTGTCTTCCCCCTATAACTACCTGGTTAGAATAAAAATGTGGGAGAAGCATTTTATTAACAGCTTTAGCATTGAAAATGCTCCGTGTTGGAGCAGTGGGGCTCTAAGCATGAGAATGGGGTGCTAGGTTAGGATTTATTTACGGTGCTGCAGTAGAGCGTGAATGCAGTTCCAGAAAATTGAATTAAAAGAATTATCTCAGCTGGAGGAGAGACAAAAACATCCCCCTCTAAGCAGCAGCCTCTTGGACAAGAATCAAGATTGTTGAATAAAAGTTAAGATTACGGGCTGCTGTAGAAACAGCCACTAATTAGATTATTATAATTATCCCTTTTCTTATCGCTTCTCCACTTTCTGCTGGGTTGTAGAGGAGGTTTTGTTTTGCATTCCTTATTTTATTTATTGGGAGAGGAGGTGGAGATATTTTGGCTGCAGACTTCAGAGGCAGTGATAATTCAGTGTGTTGATGATGTATGGCCATGTGCCGGTGATATCCAGGCATGTGCACAGTTCACTATTTCTTGGTTGAATTTTTTGAGACTAGCTGCAAAGTAAATCTGAATAAAGTTTTAAACTTTTCAAGCACAAAGAAAGTTGCAGCAGTCTTCTGACAATTAGAATAAAGGCTCACAAATTCCTTTCCTCATCTCCTTATAACAACAGATGACAGGGAGACACGGTGAGAGAGAATCTTGTAGAATATGAAGAAGGGGAACTTTTGAAGGTGAGAAAAGTTGGGGCAAGTAGAGGAGCTGCCTGTCAAAGCTGACACACATTTCAAAAACTACATGCCAGATACTAACAGAACCTCTCAGTTACTTGAATTTTGTTAGAATCATTCTTTGGGGAGGATTGCAAAATGAATCTAGCAGATTTTAGCTTGCTCAGAAAGATGGGTCTACGGAGAGGGGCGGCATACAAATCTAATAAATAATAATTAATAATAATAATAATAATGGAAGAAGATGGCAAAAAGGTGATGGGGAGCAGAGAGAAAGAAGAACTTTTCAATTCCCTCTTTCGAGCTGTATTCATATAAAAAAAAACATAGTCCAGACTACAAAAAACAACACTATGGGAACAAAAACACAGAAAATAGGCAAGATATTGGTAAGAGATGTCTTTTCTAGATGAGTTCAAACCTTCAGGACCAGGTGGATTAAATTTCCACATTGCCTGAAAGAGTTGGCCGACGTGATCTCAGATCTTGGAACAAAGTCTTTCAAAGCTTCTGGAGCATGGCGGAAGTGGATTGGAAAAGAGGTGATGTAGTTCCAGTTTTCAAAAAGAGCAAGAAAGTTGATCCAGGAAATTACAGACTACTAATCAATTTGACACCAATAGCCAGAAAAATCCTTCAATAGATAAATAAGCAGCCGATTTGTGACCACCTGAAATGAAAAAGGCAATTGGTAAAAGCCAGCACAAGTTTGTTAAGAACAGGTCATGCCAGACAAACTGCTGCCTTCTTTGATAAAGAGACTAAATTAGTAGACCAAGGAAATGCTGTGTACATAGTATACTTGGACCTTCAGTGAAGACCAGAGTAAACTACAGTCTACTTTTCGTGGGATAGAGAGTACCACCAGCAGATGGATTCACAATTGGCTGAACTCATTGTATAGTTCTCAATGGAGATATATCTACATGGAGGGAAACATTCAGTAGTGTACCTCAAAATTCTGTCTTGGGTTCAATACTTTTCAACAACTTCATAAATGATCTAAATGAGGGATAGAAATGGAACGCATCAAATTTATGGACAATGGGGATAGTTTCTAACACTTTAGAAGATAAACTCAAGATACAGAAGGATCTTGATAAGCCTTAACTTTGGCCCTATCCAACAAAGCACAATTTATTGGTAAGAAAATAAGATCTTACACATAGGCAAGAAAATGCACACGTATATAAAAGGTGGTATATAGGGTTATATACTGTTGTGGTTAGCTCTGGCCCAGCTCCTGCCCCAAGGAATGTGCAGGTGGATGTGGGGGAAACATCCACATGCTGCAGATCTGTTTTGCTCCCGATGGAATCTGCCGACGAAGCCTCCTCTAACCAAGGAAGTGTGAATAACAGGAAAGAGGGGAGTTTAGCAGACCGCCCAGGAGGAGATTAATCATCTGTATCATCCTTGGATTCTGAACAAGAATTAATGACACATCCACGCATGCGTAGAGTGATGCATAGGAGACAACAACTGAAGGATTATTACAAGAGAAAACGAGGCCATCTGTGGTTGGATGGGGCTGCTGTAATTAGTGCTACATATAAAAAGAACAGCGTGCTGGTTTAGCCTTGTGGCAGTTTATCTGATTCATTGTTTTGTCAAGATCGTGGTTTGTGTGCTGTTCAAGATCGTGTGTGGACTCTCTGGACTTTGGAATTGGACTCAATTTCCCAGTTATTGGGTGAGCAATTGGATTGCATTTAACCTGTGCCTTGTGTGTACCAGAAAATTAAAAAGGGAGCTGTTTCTGTTTTTCTGTTTATAAAAACTTTTGGGTTTTCCTTTTATCGTGTGGTGTTTGTCTTCCTGGATTAATTACCCTGTAATTACAGGCGGTTGAAACACGCCGGCAGAACATATACTATATACTGTCAAGAGCAATAACTGAGAGAGATCTAGGTTTCCTAGTGGACAACCATTAAGATAAGAGCCAGCATGTGCTATAAGTATCAAAGAAGCCAATGCTGTCCTAGTCTGCCTCAACAGAACAATAGTATCAAGGTCATGTGAATTTTAATATCACTAGACTACAGTTGGAATACTTCATCCGGTTCTGGTCACCATGATAAAAAAAAGTTGATCTGCTAGAAAGTGAAAAGGTGGTAAGGGGTCTGAAGGCTGAACCGTGCAATGAGTGGTTAAAGAAACAATATTTAGCCAATGAGAAAAGGACTGGTGTGATATGATAGCAGTTCTGTGGTACTTGAGGATCTGTACAATGAAGAGTAGATGACCTATTTTGCAAAGTACTTGATGATAGGACAATAAGCAACAGGTGGAAACTCGTCAAAGCTGGAACTAAGGAGAAATTTCCTGACAGTAAGAACAGTTAATCAATGGTACAGCTTGCCTCCCAAGATTGTGGATGCTTTATCCCTAGAATTTTTAAAGAAAAGATTGGTGAGCCATTTGACCAAAATAATATAAGCTCTCATGTCAGATAAAGGCTGGACTTGTTGTTGTTAGTTGTGAAGTTGTGTCGAACACATCAAGATGCCATAAACAACATTACTCCAGGCCCTCCTGTCCTCTACCATCTCCCAGAGTCCATTTAATCTCACACTGACTGCTTCAGTGGCTCTATCTAGTCACCTCATTCTCTGTTGTCCCCTTCTTCTTTTGCCCTCAATCGTTCCCAGCATTAGGCTCTTCTCCAGAGAGTCCTTCCTTCTCATTAGGTGACCAAAGTATTTTGAGTTTCATCTTCAGGCTTTTTAAAGAGCGGTTAGAGTTGGCCCCCTACTGGACCGCCTGATTTAATTGCCTTGCAGTCTGACTGACTTGCAGGAGTCTTCTCTAGTACCATTATTATTATTAATAATAATAATAATTTTATTATTAATTGGACTTGTATGCCACCCCTCTCCGAGAACGTGGGCTGGCTTACAACATATAATAAAACAATATGGAACATCTTAATCCAGTTAATTAAATTTAATATCTAAAAACCCCAAGACCATAAAAACAGTCATTTCATTCAATCAACTTTCTCTAAACACATTCATCGGCCAGGGGACAAGAATCTAATAGCCCCATGCCTGGTGGCATAAATGAGTTTTAAGACTCTTACGGAAGGCGAGCAGGATGGGGGGCAGTATGAATCTCTAGGGTAGTGTTTCCCAACCTTTTTTGAGCCGCGGCACATTATTCATATTTTCAAAATTCTGGGGAACACTGAACGGGGGGGCGGGGGAGGCGGGGGGGCTAAAGAAAAGTTTGGACAAAAAAATATCTCTTCCTCCATTTCACTCTATTTCTTCCTCCCTCTTTTTCTCTCTTCCTTCCTTCCCTTCTTTCTCTCTCCATCCCTCTTTCTTTCTTCCTCTCTTTTTCTCTCTCTTTCTCTCTCCCTCCTTCCCTCCCTCTATGTCTTTCCCTCTCCCTCCTTCCCCCCTCTCTTTCTCTCTCTCTCTTGCTTTCTTTCTCTTGCTTTCTTTCTCCCTCATTCTCTCTCCCCTCCTTTTTCTCTCTCTCTCTTTCACCATGCTGGCAACAGAGAGAAAAAGAAAGAGAGAGAGAGAGCCGGGAGGGCACCGTTGTCTTCGCCTCCGCACGCTGGCTCTGCAGCTAAGAGGCAGCAGCCATCAGCCCCCTCGCCCTCCCAGACGTCCCCAGCGCCCGGCCACGTGCCGCCTCCCGTTAGCCCGGCCGACTTTTCCCTGCTGCCATTTTCTCTTCATGGCGCAAAGCCACACAGTCCTGGACTCCCGATCGCTCGCTTCTCCGGCCAGCAAGCCGGCTGCCCAGAAAAGCATCGCGCTTTTTCAATGCGCGGCGCTTTCCTGGGCAGATGGTTTTGCTGACAGGAGAAGTGAGCGATCCGGGAGTCCGGGACTGTGTGGCTTTGCGTCATGAAGAGAAAACGGCTCCGCCAGCAGGGAAAAGTCGGCCGTTTTCTCTTCATGGCGCAAAGCCACACAGTCCCGGACTCCCGGATTGCTCGCCCCAAGGCAGGAGGCGGCGGCGGAGGAGAGGGGGCGGATCACGCCCCAAGGCAGAAGGCGGCGGAGGAGGAGAGGGGGCAGGATCGCGCCCCAAGACAGGAGGCGGCGGCAGCGGAGGAGAGCGGGCGGATCGGGCGGGCAATGGGGCAGGGCAGAGAAGCCAGGGGCACGTTTGGCCGGAGGCACCGTGGGGAGACAGCGGCGGCCGCGGCTCTCTTTACTCCTACTGCCGCACCTCCCCGCCCCTGCCTCCTTTTTCCCGTCTTCCTTCTTTAGGGCCCAGCAGGAGAGCGCCATCGGGCAGTAGCCGGGGGACAGCTGCGAGTGGGAGCTCCAGGTCGGAGGCACTGGCGGTCCGGCAGCGCCCCGCCCAGCTGGAGCTTCCCTAGGAGCTTCGCGGCACACCTGACTGTGTCTCGCGGCACACTAGTGTGCCGCGGCACACCGGTTGGGAAACGCTGCTCTAGGGGGAGCTGATTCCAGAGGGCTGGGCCCCCCACAGAGAAGGTTTTTCCCCTAGGCCCTGCCAAACGACATTGTCTAGTTGATGGGACCTGGGGAAGGCCGACTCTGTGGGACCTGACTGGTCACTGGGATTCATGTGGCAGAAGGCAATCCCACAGGCGATGCCATAGTTCAAAGGCCTCAATTCTTTGGCACCCAACCTTCCTTATGGTCAAAATTTTACAGCTATACATTGCAACTGGGAAAACCATAGCTAGGGCTAGACTAGACATTCTTAACATTTCATTGATAGAGGAATTGAGAAAAGTGACTACTGTATTTTTCTGTGTATAAGATGCACCCCATTCCTCCCTAAAAGAGGCTGAAAATTCAGGTGCGTCTTATACTCTGAATGCAGCTTTTTTCGAAGCTCTTTTCTCCCAGCCCTAACTAGCTGCTAACGATCTTTCCAGCTCTTATTTTGCAGGTTTTTTTATTGTTACTGTCTATGAAGAATATTTTCCAAGCTCTAAGTCTTTGCAGAGTGTTTTTCATTACTCTAATTTGTTCCAAATAAGTTTATTTCCAGCCCTAACCAGGTGCTAACAACGTTCCCAGCTCTTACCCGCTTGGAAGCTCTTTTACTCTCTGTGAATAATGTTTTCCAAACCCTGTCTTTGTAGGTTTTTTTAATTGTTCTACTTGTTCCAAATGTTTCTTTCCAACCCAAATCAGGTGCTAACAATGTTCCCAGCTCTTACAGGCTTGCAAGATCTTTCATATGAGAGCATATGCACCAAGACAAATTCTTTGTATGTCCAATCACACTTGGCCAATAAATAATTCTATTCTATTGTTACTCTCTGCTAACAATGTTTTCCAAGCCCTCAGTCTTTGCAGGTTTTTTTCATTGCTCTAACTTGCTCCAAAAGTTTATTCCAGCCCTAAGCAGCTTGCAAGTTATTTCATTGCTGTTGTCTGCTACAAATGTTTTCCAAGTCCTAATGCTCTGCAGTTTTTTTTTCATTGCTCTACTTGCTCAGAATTTTTCTTTCTAGCCCTAACCAGGTTCTAACAAAGTTCCCAACTCCTACTGGCTTGCAAGCTTTTTCATTGTTATTCTCTCCAAATAAGTTTTTTTTAAAAGCCCTAACCACAGGATAAAATAATATGCTGAAATTGACCAGACTAAGAATGCTAGCCCGATGAATATCTGCTAAGCAGATTCCCCCCGCCCATTTTCTTCCCCAAAATCTAAGGTGTGTGTTGAACTCCCTTATACTCTGAAAAATACGGTATATGCATATGTGATGCAAGAATGTAAAGACTGCAAAGCTTACCAAAACAAAATGAACAACATAGCTAAACAGAATACAGTGGTACCTCTACTTAAGAACTTAATTCGTTCCGTGACCAGGTTCTTATGTAGAAGAGTTTGTAAGTAGAAGCAATTTTTTCCCATAGGAATCAATGTAAAAGCAAATAATGTGTGCAAACCCATTAGAAAAGAAATAAAAGCTCTGAATTTGGGTGGGAGGAGGAAGAGGAGGAGGAGGAGGACAGTTGTTGCTGAAGGAAGAAGGTGAGGTGAGAGGAATAAAAAAAATCCAAAACTTTAAGGCTTAAAAAAAAAAGAGGGACTCTGAGGCTGTGAGGAGGAGCATTCACCTTCCATACGTCCGGCACGAGGTTGTCTTCCATACACTATGCCAGAGAGAGAAACCCAGGCAGCAAGAGTGGGGAACCTCCCGCTCCTTTGACCAAAAGGCGGCTGTTGCTGTTGCTGCTAACTGCTTCCTCTTCCTTTCCATGCTGAAGGGCTCCCCACTTCCCTCGCTCACTTGCTTTGTAGCTGGTACCTTTCCTTCTCTGTGGTGACTAATCGGTTGGCTGAAGCCAAGTTGATCCAGCCAGGGTGAAGCGCCTCCTTTTACCTTTCCGCGCCCTGACATTCCAGGAGGCAACATCGCACTGGGTGTATGGGAAGCAGCGTGAGGGAGTTACTACAGCGAAGTGGTTTATTCCCTCTTCAAGTGCCCAGAGAAAGGAAAACGCTCCGTTCACTCTGGGCTGCCAGAGCGAAGGGAGCATTTCTTTTCTCTGGGCGCTGGCAGAGATTTATTCCCTCTCCAAGCGGCCAGAGAAAGGAAAATGCTTTGTTCGCTTTGGACTGCCAAAGCCTCCTTTAGTGCCACCGAAAGGCTCCTCTGGCAGCCCAGAAAAGCCCAAGATGGCCGGGATTAAAGGGGGAATGGCAGGAAACTGGCCGGGCCTTCGTGCTGCTCTCAAATTTCCTGGGAAATTTTTCCGGGTTCGGGTTCTTAAGTAGAGGCAAAAAAAATCTTGAACACCTGGATCTTATCTAGAAAAGTTCTTAAGTAGAGGCGTTCTTAGGTAGAGATACCGTTGTATGAGGTGTTTAGTGAACCTTAGTTACATAGTCATAATGTGTGATGTTATGTGACAGTACCAACGTTCCAGTTAATATTGTTGGGCGAATACCACATGTTGACGGCATCCTGCAATCAGGCGATAATCATTTGCAATTTCCTGCCACTTTTCCCATTGACTTTTAAACTGGCAATGAAGGTATAAATGGCTGTCACATCCATAACTTTGAGGATCTGTCTTAAGCCCTCCTTGGTCAGAGCCATTATAACTTAGTTGCTGAATAAGTGGCTATCTTTGTCTTAGTAACAATGTACTCTTCTTGCTTTGACTCTAATTAGAAATTGATAATTCTTACATTTTGAATTTATGTTATGCTTAATAACACAGTTTTCCCTAATTTACATCTACTGATAAATATATGTACTGAAACATTTGACACATAGAATACCAATTTGCAAACGAACAACAATAAATGAAGAATTAAATAAAAATATCTGTAGGGGGAAAAATAACTCCTTTCTTTGCATTATTTGTCATTATTTGCCATACAGTTACATGCAGTATAACTTCGCAAATAGGATTATATATCTATTGCTTATTATAACTTTTAACTTTTAATTGAGTACTTGAGATAGTTTGATATTATTAAAACAATATATCCAATCTATAAATATATTAGGATTAACAGTGCAATGTGGTTAATAAATACATTTTAGAAGGCAATTCTTTTTTCTTCTAAATTCTGATGGCAGGGTGAAAAAGAAAGCATTGCATAATTTATCCAGTGGAGGTCACTGCTGAGATATATATTTTACATGTTGACTTAGAAACCTAGAAAAATAGTGATTGAGTAACTACATTTTCTGTTATTTTCTGTTTTTAAATCACATATTTTCTGTTGGCTATATATGTGTTTAGTATTCCTTTTGGGGTGGTGTTTCTCCCTGGGTGGTGATTTGATGATTTTCTTCTCATATACTAGAAACGTTTATGAAACTTTTCCTAACTTTTTCCCCCTTAGCTCTATCCCCATCCCCACCCTTTAGCTCTGTGAAGTGCTAAATGTTTCCCCCTTTAGCTTTGTGAATAATGTTCTGGCCCCAAAAGGTGATTTGTAAATATTCTTCATTAAACAAATAAAGGTGGCCTCTTAATTGTGAAATAATTGTTTGCAACCAACTCAAAGCTTGATTAATAATAATATTACTAAGAAATAATCCTAATTTTTGCCATTTTTACACGACTGGCCTTTATATGTTTCAGTACAATATCCACAACAGTGAATAACTTTGGTTATTTTCTGGTTTATTAGATCTGATCATCTGGCATTTATGTTAATGGAAATATCATAACTTATTTATAAGTAGAATATTCCACATTCAATTCTTGAATTTCTAGGTTTACCATGTGATGGTTTGGGTAACATCTGTTTCTTATTAATTAAGATAGATAAACTTGAAATAAATTAGCTCCTTCTTTTTTACTTTCAGTCCAAGAGAGTAAGGATGTTAATATTAAATTATCGATGTAGCACTGCTGAGCGATGATGCGAAGTAAAAAGTATTAGAATTTTATAGAAAATACTGGTGAACAATGCAATATATAAAATATATTGTCAGAAATCTAAAAGATAATAATATCCTAGAGATATTATTATCTTTTTTTTTCCAAAACTTTTTATTGTTTTATAGATACATATATCACAATTTGTTTATACAGTTTACAGGTCTTATCCAACTTTTTTACCGGTTACAGTTGTTATATAGATAATATTAACTTAATACTATGCAATGCAAAACATGGTAAAAACATTCAAATGGTATTTTCAATTTTTTTTAAGGTTTGTACTGCTATTTTGTATAGAATTATACAGATCTTTTCCTTTGAATCCACTCGTGCCAATTGTTCCACATGCTTTTAGTTTCATTGATTCTGTTTCCCTTAAGTAGGTTTGTCATCTCGTCCATTTCTGCACATGTATATATCTTGTCTATTATTACATTTACATTGGGAGTCTGTTCGTTCTTCCATGTTTGCGCTATTGCAATTCTTGTAGCTGTGTTTATGTGAGTCAATAAAAAAAGGGGTTGTTTAGAGTATGATCTTTTCCAAATTCCAAGGAGCATCCCCTCCGGTGAGTACTCTATTTCCTCCTTCGTAATTTCTTTTAACCATTTGTAAATTGTTTCCCAAATTTTTTGAATTTTAGAGCAGGACCACCACATATGGAAGAAAGTTCCTTTTTCTTTATTGCATTTCCAGCATACGTTTTGTAGTGCTGGGTAAATTTTGGCAAGTCTTGCCGGTGGTAGATACCACCTGTAAAATAATTTGTAATAGTTTGCTTTATAGACTGATGATAGGGTGATTTTAGTTATTGTATTCCATGTTTTCTCCCATTCTGCTATATGGATTTCCCTTTGTATATTTTTCTCCCAGGCTACCATTGGATTTTTAATCATCTCTTTTTCTTTCTCCTGTTCTAGTAAAATCTGGTACAGTTTGGTTATCTGTTTTTCCACATTTCCTGTTAAGATCTTGTCCAGAGTTTGGGTGGAATTTGCTATACCTGGTGTTTGTTTATCCTTATTATATCTGGATTTTATTTGTATATATGTCCACTCGTCCAACCTATAGTTTTGTAATTCCAATTCTTGTTTAGTTTTAAGTTCTCCATTTGGGTGTAAGATATCTTTATATTTTATGGTCTTGGTTGGGTCTATCAAATTCGGATATACTATGGCTTCCATAGTAGATAGCCATCTAGGAATTTTGTTATAAAATTTTCTTTTAGTCTCATACCAGGTTTTAAGGAGAGATTTTCTTATCATGTGTTTATTAATGGCAGTTTGTTTTTGTTTATCGTCTCTCCATAAATAGGTGTGTAGGTACTTGAAGGCCATCTGTAGATCATGGCCCTCAAGTACCAGTATTCTTTTATTAGTGAGATTAATCCACTCTTTTAGCCATGTTAGGCACGCTGCGGTGTAATACTATTTCAAATCGGGGAGTCCTAATCCTCCTCTGTTTTTGGTGTCTTGGAGGTATCTGAATTGAATTCTGGGTTTTTTATTTTGCCAAATGAATTTTGAAAAAGTTTTATTAATGTCTTTGAAAAAATTTTGTTCGATATTAATAGGGGCAGTTTGAAAAAGGTAGAGGAATTTGGGTAAAATGTCCATTTTTATCACAGCAATTCTACCTAACATGGATAGTTGCAAATCCTTCCATTTTTCTAAGTTTTTATTAGTTTCTTGTATGAGTTTGTTATAGTTATCTTTTTTGAGAGATGAAATTTTATTTGATAATATTAGTCCTAAGTATTTAAATTTTTTTGTAGTTTGTAGATTTGTAGTTTCTTCCAATTTTTTTATTTGTTTTGTAGTCATATTTTTTGTCATAAGCATCGTTTTTTGCTTATTAATTTTTAGTCCTGAGAGTTCCCCACAAATTTCTATTTCTCTAATTAGTTCTGGGCCAGAGCTTATAGGATCTTCTAAGAAAAGTACAATATCGTCTGCGTATGCCTGTAATTTGTACTCTTCGTCTTTTATCTTAATTCCTTTTATTTCATTATTTAGTCGAATTTTGTTTAGTAGTATTTCCTGGGTTAATATGTATAACAAAGGGGACTTTGGGCATCCCTGTCTTACCCCTTTTTCTATTGAAATTAGTTCGGTCATGTCATTATTGATTATCGCCCTGGCTGATTGTGTTGTATAAGTATTTTTAATGATATTTTCGAATTTGGTTCCCAGTTTTAGTTCTCTGATTACAGCTATTAAGTATTGCCAGTTGACGCTATCAAAAGCTTTTTGTGCGTCCAGGAATGCAAGGGCTACTTGTTCTCCTGGATGAGCTTCACAGTATTCTATGATATCTAGAACTGTCCTTGTGCAATTTGAGATTTGTCTATTAGGTAGGAATCCGTTTTGGTCTGGGCTGATTATTTTATTTAATATATTTTTTAACCTTTCTGAGAGAATTGCCATAAAAATCTTGTAATCCGCGTTTAGTAAGGATATTGGTCTGTAGTTTCTTATTTTTTGTTTATCCAAGCCTTCCTTAGGTATCATTGTGATGTATGATTATTATCTTTTATATATCCTATATAGTATATATCCTAGAGATATATTATAATTATTTTATTTTATTTTTAAGTCTCTGTGACTTATAACATACTATTATATTGTATCATACCATATCATATATACCGTACCATACCATACCATACTATACAATAACAGATCACATTAATATAGACATCCTTATGAAAACACGAACCAATCCCTCTAAAAAATTTCACTGATTTGATCATGTCAGATTCTGGGTTTTTTGATCCAAAAACAGGGAGCAGTGACCTTGTAAACCTCTAAGAAGATATTAACTGTAAGTAGTAGTTTAGCGTACTCCATAAATAATGGAGTAAATCTATATGGTTGTTAAGAGTTAATAACGATTTGGTGGCCCATAATCCTGGAAGATACAGAAATATTTTATATTAATTTATTACTGTGTTTCCCCGAAAAAAATACATGTTCTGATAATAAGCGCAACAGGGCTTTTCATCCCCCTTCCCTAACTACTTACATGCATGAGCAGCCCCATTCCCTGCCCTGCTTGCCACCCCCAAATTGTGTCCAAATAGCTTACTTGACTCTAGCAGCTCTACCACATCTCTCTCCCAGCTGGTATGTGCTGGGAAGCTTCTTGCAATATAAAGGAAAACTTCATGAGTGTGAGCAGTACTCTTGTTTTTGCTTATTTTTCTGTACAAGGGAATTTGAAGTTTAGAATTTTATATAACTTACCCTTGGATATATTCTTAACTAGATTGCTTGTGTTGTGCCTGTTAATGTGTAATATAATTATGTTAGACAATTTCTTTAAAAAAATATATATCTCAATAATTTACAAATTTTCTGTCTAATTAGCTAAATTAGCTAAACCCTAATTGAGACAGCACTTTTTAGTGTTTCATTTATGAAACACCAATAGGATTGGGCCCTCTATACCTCTGAGCAAGATATTTCATGTGGGAGAGACCATGTGGGAGAGGGGCGGCATACAAATCTAATAAATAAATAATAAATAAATTCCTATTTTTGCCTGGCTGGTAGGACCTGAAAAAAGCTGACTCTGTGGGACTTAACCGGTCGCTGGGATATCCCATAGGTCCAGAAGACATCCCATAGGTCCGAAGCAATGTAGGGCTTTTTAGGTCATAACCAGCACTTTTAATTGTGTCTGGAGACCAATCGGCAACCAATGCAACTCACGGAGTGATGTTCAGATGTGGGCACGATAGCTCGCAAGGCTGCATTTTGCACTATTTGCAGTCTCTGAACACTCTTCAAAGGTAGCCCTATGTAGAGAGCATTGCAGTAGTCGAACCCTGAGGTGATAAGGGCATGAGTGGCTGTGAGAAGTTACTCCCTGTCCAAATAGGGCCGCAACTGGTACACCAAGTGCACCCATGTGAACGCCTCCCTCCCCACAGGCGAGAGATGGTCTTCTAAGTTCAGCTATGGATCGATGAGGATGCCCAAGTTGCAGACCCTTTCTGAGGAAGGGCAGAAGCTCCCCCCTAGGGTAATGGATGGACAATGGGATTGTTGTTGGGAGGCAAAACCCACAGCCACTCTGTCTTGTCAAGATTGAGTCTGAGTCTATTAAAGTCCATCCAAACCCTCACAGCCTCCAGTCACTGTCACATTACTTCCACTGCTTCACTTAGTTGACACAGGGTGGAGATGTAAAGCTGACTATCATCACCACACTGATGATAATTCACCCTGTACCGTTGGATGACCTCAGCCAGTGGTTTCATGTAGATGTTAAACAGCAGGGGCAAGAGGACCAATCCTTGAGGAACCCCACAAGGGAGGGACCCAGGAGTCGACCTCTGGCCTCCTGCCAACATCAACTGCGACCTACCGAAGATGTAGGAGGCAAAGCATCCTAAAACAGTGCTTCGGACTCCCAGCCCCTCCAGTTGGTGCAGAAAGATACCATGGTTGATGGTATTGTAAACTACTGAGAAGTCAAGAAGCACCAGGATAATATAGGGGCCTAATATAGGGGCCTCAAACCTTGGCAACTTTAAGACTTGTGGACTTTAACTCACAGAATTCCTCAGCTTTGTTGGCTGAGGAATTCTGGGAGTTGAAGTCCACAAGCCTTAAAGTTGCCAAAGTTGGAAACCCTAGTCTAATAAACACAAGAAGTTCTGTCTTGATAGAATTTAATCAAATACAAATAATATGAAAATTGTAGACTCCCCCCCATCCAGTATTAAAATGTATGTCTATAGTATGAGATGAATATAAAAAGATTTGGGGAGAGTCAATATAAAATGTATGGCCACAGATTATCAATAGTAGTAATTATTTTAAAAGTTGTATATTGTGTCCAAAATCAACATCAGTATCTCTTAAATATTAGTTGATAATGGTAAGGAATATCAATACATAACACAACTACTCCATCTTTTCTAAGCCAAAAGGCAGATTGGCCAGATTCACCAGGACTGTTAGATCCTCAGGTGATATGGGTGCAGATTTTAGTGAAATGGAGTTATAACTTACCTTTTAACATCTTACAATGTGATGATTCCAGCAAATAGAAATCTCATATTCTGCAATGCAGAAACTTTTTTAATTTCTAGCAAAAGAATATATGCCTTTATGCTTTCAGATGTGCCCCCCTCTCAAATTGTGTTAAATGCCTCATTACTAGGTAGTACATCTTGTTCTTTCCAGGATGGTCTTTCAACTTTCCTTAGCCTACAGCTTGTTATGCTGTGGAAGTTTTCCATCAAGGTACTACAGTAGTCCCTCGCTATACCGCGCTTCACCTACTGCGGCTTCACTTCATCGCGGGTTTCTGAGGAAGTCGATCGGCAGATTTAAACAACCCGCTGAACTCGATCGGCAGGTTTTTTTTTAAAAAAAAATCTAAAATTGTAAATACTGTATTTAAATACTGTATCTAAAATAAATGCTGTGTGGGAAGGGTTTATAAACACTTAAAACAATGAAAACTTACCAAACAATTACAATATAAATACTTAAATAAGTACTATCAGTCGATAAATTCCCCATCGCGGATTTCACCTATTGCGGCCAGGTCTGGAACGTAACACCAGCGATAGGTGAGGGACTACTGTATTACTCTCTGCTTCAAGACAAAATCACTCAGATTCTGTTATCTGTTGCTACTATAACAATTTATCCAAATACATTTCTACTTTAATTCTGAAATATGACAATACAGGAGAAAGCTTTATCATATGTGATCACCTACCAATCCATAAATATTATTTGCTTGGTTAGATTTTGCTTTAATAAATAAAAGAGAAAATTAAACCGATAGAGAGTTTAAACCTTTATCTGAACTGTAGTATTCATATCATGCATCAGGGCTTTTTTATATTTCTAGATAATAGCTAGACATTGATTTGTTGCTAATCTGATGTAACCTTTTTTGTGAGTATTGATCATAATAGTATCCTCCTCGGAATTGTCTCAAAAGTGGCCTGGCTTGATCAGTGTATTATTTATTTCAAGTTGATAGCCAAAGTTTAAATGAAGATTAAGTTTAACTGAATTTTAAATTTAGATTTAGATCAAATGCGTATCATTTTGAACAGCCAATATTAATATTATAGTTGTATTACCTATAGGAGAAATAAAGTCATTCCTTAAGTTTAAATTCCAAAAAACCAAATGTGAAAGGAAAGAAGCATGCTAAGGCTCCAATTCTTAGAACACCAGCTGAGACAGAAGTTTTTTCTGGTAGTTTGATAGAGCAGGATAAGCGATGGCACTAAGGATAAACCTAAGGCAATTGGTCTTTCAAAAGAAATAGAATGGAATTGTTTCATTTGCATATACCCTTGATAAAATAATAGCAACCAAGAAAAAACAAACAGTACAGGTGCTTGTTCATAAATATTGTTCATTCATTACAAAGTTATAGCCTTCCAGGACATTAATTTAGGAGGCATGATACTTACAACAGAGATGCATAACTGAAGACTGAAGAGTGCATCGTCTCATAATCACTCTTATAAATGCTACCAATTTATAGTTTGAAGTATTGCAGAAGTAAATGTCCAAGTTGCTTAAGCTTATGTTGTAACTATACATTATTATCCTATTATCAGCTGTCCTAAAGCATGGTCTGAATAAAACCTAAAACCATCAATATTTTACTCACTAAGGTAGCTTCATATTTGATATCTATATCAGCTGAGCTGTAGATAGACAAAGAAGTCTTAGTGACTGAGACTCATACCCTCATCACTACATGACTAGATCACTGTAACATGCTCTTGAATGCCTCAGGTAGAATCCGTCCAGTCCTTGTTTGCCTGCAAATAGGGATCATTTATCCCTATCCACACAAGAATTCAGGAGGCCTGGGCCTGAAATACAATCCTCATGCTTTAAAATATCTTGTTCTCTGCCTCCCATCTCCTTCTAGCCTTCTGAAAGTTAGTGAAAACTATTTTGTTCGAACAAGCCATTCAGAATATAATAGAATCGCTGATTCTGAGAGCAATTTTTTCAACCTGTTTTTGTTCTGTGTTCTCTTGCTGTTTATGTATTTTTATGTTTTGTTAGAAAGCCATTTACTACTTATTTAAATATTTAAATAGATTAACAGAATGACTTGAGGCAGTGGTGATATCCATTTTTTTTTACTACCTGTTCTGTGGGTGTGGCTTGGTAGCTGGGGTGTGGCTTGGTAGGCATGGCTGTTGGTGGGCATGGCTGGGAAAGGATACTGCAAAATCCCCATTCCCTCCCCACTCCTGGGGGAAGGATATTGCAAAATCCCCATTCTCACCCCTCTCTGGACCCAGCTAGAAGTGGTATTTACCAGGTTGCCAAACTGCTCAAAAGTTCCCCTACCAGTTCTATGAACTACTCAAAATTTCCGCTATTGGTTCTCAGAACCTGCTGGAGTTCACCCCTGACTTGAGGGTAGGCAAAAATGTAATGGGGATGGGAGTAACTCCTGCTGGCTTTCATATAGTTCTTGCTTACGGGAAGCTGGCAGAGATTGTTGAAAATCAAAACCATGTGACTGTAGCATTTGCAACAGTGTTGTAATGATTACAACTTTGCAAATACAATTGATATGAAAATACTTAAATTTCAAATCCATAAATAAAGGTCACAGATTTTATACACATTCTTTAAGTTACTGAATTTAAAATACTGTACCTTGGTTAAAATTGTTATACTATGATTCTTAAGTTAAGGTAATTGATTATTACAACCAAAAAAATAGGAGAGTTTTGGTAATAAAATAGATATTAACTGCGTAAGTAAGTAAGGTACAAAATGGGCCAAGCGGTATAAAAACTGAAAATAAAATGGATGCAACTAATGATGGCTTAAAATTGTTTTATGACTGGGAGCAAGCCAAATATTATGCAGTGCTGAAAAAAGTTGTTGCCAGAGCATGTTTATGGACAAATATGGATTAGGACAAAAATCACTTGAGGACCTAATAGCTTCTGATACTTGCCTTCACCAAGTATCGAAGCTATTAGCAATCCAAATACAAGAGGTTTTTTTGCCCATCAAGGGCAAGTCTCTCCTTAAAACGACAACATATCACTGATTTTGATATTGCCTGTGTATGTATACATATATTTATATATGTACTGTATATGTCAATTTCCATTAATTGAACTCGGTTGATGTGATTTGTGTGTCCTATCTTGCTTTTGATGATTTTTTCCCCCTCTTTGCAGCTGTATCTCCAAATATTGCAGATCTGAGGAATTTAGAAGTACTCAATTTTTTCAATAATCAGATTGAGGAGCTGCCAACTCAGATCAGCAGCCTTCAGAAGCTGAAACACTTAAATCTTGGGTAAGTAGCAGTTGTGATCAGTTGTTTTCAGACTTCCATGTTTCTATGTTTCTATATTTTAATATTGCTTAATTGCCTTTCCCAATCTAATGCTGGCTCAGAATTCTGAGAAGTATAATTTCAACTATCACAGAACAGTGATGGTTAACTAGCCGCCCCGAGTCTGCGGAGAGGGGCGGCATACAAATCTAAATAATAAATAAATAAAATAAATAAATAACCTTTTTGCTGTTGGGTGCCAAAAGTGGAGGGAGCACGGGGGGTCGCAAGCGTGAGTGCCCATACCCATAATTTAACGCCCCTGCGCATGCATGTGCAACCCTCCATGCTCCCCCCGCTTTTGGCACACAATGGCATGATGGGCCTGTTTTTCGCCTTCCTCGGGCTTCAGAGGTTTTCTAGGAACCTCCCTAATGGAGCATCCCCTACTCCCCAGTGGCCCTCAAAGGCTAAAAACTTCCCATTTCCTGACTTCCAGTGGGACCACAAGGCCCGGTTTTCACCCACCCCAGACTCCAGAGGCTGTGGAGGGCAAAAATGGCTTCCCCCATCCTCACAGAGACCTTCTGGAGGCCAGAAACACCCTCACAGAGCTTACCTAAAAAGGGGCCACTGGAGATTCCTGTGACGGGAGGGGGGCATGGCCAGCCCAAAATCAGCTGGCCAGCATTCAAATATGCGCTGGAGCTGATCTACATCAATGACTCCTGTCATAGATTCTGCCTCCTGCCATAGGTCCGCCATCACAGATCTAGAAGGTAAAGAGACTGAAAGAAGATTCTTTATAAGATATAGTTGAATAAAATTATTCACTAGTTAGTTGTTTTGTATTTGTATTTATTAGATTTGTATGCCGCCCCTCTCCGTAGACTCGGGGCAGCTAACAACAGTAAAAAGACAACATAAACAAATCTAATATTAAAAAATATAAAAAAACCAATTTAAGAGATCATTCATATATACAGTCATACCATACATACATTTTATAAACCTAGGGGAAGGGAATATTTCAATTCTCCCATGCTTGGCGACAGAGGTGGGTTTTTAAGAGCTTACAAAAGGCAAGGAGGGTGGGGACAACTCTGATATCTGGGGGGAATTGGTTCCATAGGGTCGGGGCCGCCACAGAGAAGGCTCTTCCCCTGGGTCCCGCCAAACGACATTGCTTAGTCGACAGGACCTGGAGAAGGGCAACTCTGTGGGACCTAACTGGTTGCTGGGATTTGTGCGGCAGAAGGCGGTCTCAGAGATATTCTGGTCCGATGTCATGAAGGGCTTTATAGGTCATAACCATCACTTTGAATTGTGACTGGAAACCTATCGGCAACCAATGCAGACTGCGGAGTGTTGGAGTAACATGGGCATATTTAGGAAAACCCATGATAGCTCTTGCAGCTGCATTCTGCACGATCTGGAGTTTCCGAACACTTTTCAAAGGTAGCCCCATTGTTCATGGTCTAGCAATGTCATCTTGAAATAAATACAGTCAAAACATTCTTTCTTTAAAATAGAAAAGCATTCAACCTTTTGTATCAATATGAAAAATAAAATTGTGTCTCAATACTGCAGATACCCTATAGTTTCCAAGAATGGAAACAAGATAGAAATTACACATTTCCTACTCTTGAGTAAGATGAAAAAAAGATTCACTTTGTCTGTGTTAGGTATCTGTAGCTTTCACAGATGTAAGAATACTATTACAATACCTTGTTAAATTAAAGCATATTTCCTTAACCACTTTGATTTTCTGATTTTGTGAAGAGTTGACATCCACCTTGAAAGTCTATCAAAACCATTTATGATTTTGATTTTTTTTAAAAAAAGATGCCCGTTTATTTTTTAAATTTTTTTATATAGATCTTCCTGCCTTTTGATATCTTTGTATTTGATCAGGGCTTTTTATTATAGTATTGTTATCTTAATTGGGGGATTATTGAAAAGACATTCCATTTGGATTTTAAAATACAGTAATACTGATACAGACTACATATACCATGCAAAATGTCACTATTTATTATGCATCAAAAATAATGCCAATTTACAACTTGCATTGATTCTTAGGATGAACAGGCTCAACACCTTGCCACGAGGATTTGGCTCTTTACCAGCTCTGGAAGTTCTTGATTTGACTTACAATAATTTAAATGAAAAGTCCCTGCCTGGAAACTTCTTCTATCTAAGTAAGAAATAGTATTTTTTAAAAATATAAAAATAAAACTTTAAATCATCTTGAAAAGTTGCTTTGCTTTTTCCAACTGATTTATTTGAGAAAGACTGTGTTCTAAAAAGAATTTTTGAGATATATGTTTCCTCCTGTGAGCACTCTTGAATATTTCTACATAGCTTGGCAATTTGTATCCTTTGATCTATAGTCACCTGATATTTGTGGAATAAATGGACAAATGGATATGTTGGATATGCTGCACTTCAGTAATATTTCCTTGAATTTTATTCAGCATTTGTAAAATGAAATTTGGGAAATGCAGTACTCTGTTGAGACCGTTACAGGAGCTGCTGTTTATATCAAGGAATGCTAGCTAGCAATCAGGTTGTGATTTACTTTTTTTAAAGATAATTCTTAGTTATATGTATTATAAATATCATGTTCTCAATTAGAATTTGGTATCATCAGGCAAAGGCATTCACTTTAGCAAGGCTCAATGGTGCTTTCTTCTATTTTCTAGATAGGTATACAGTGTTCCCTCGATTTTCGCGGGTTCGAACTTCGTGAAAAGTCTATACCACGGTTTTCAAAAATATTAATTAAAAAAATACTTCGCTGTTTTTCCTCCTATACCATGGGTTTTTATTTATTTTATTTATTTATTTCATTTATTGGATTTGTATGCCGCCCCTCTCCGGAGACTCGCCCGATGACATCATATGTCATTGCTAAAATTTTGTCTGGCTTTAATAAATATTTTTTAATAAACTTTAATAAATAAACATAGTGAGTAATAATCTAAATAGTTGCTAAGGGAATGGGAAATTGTAATTTAAGGGTCTAAAGTGTTAAGTGAAGGCTTGTGATACTGTCCATAGCCAAAAATAGTGTATTTACTTCCGCATCTCTACGCGGAAATTAAACTTTCGCGGGTGGTCTTGGAACGCATCCCCCGCGGAACACTGTATATATATGCTTCTATGGAGGCAGAAAGGGAGGCAGACACACAGAGATAGATATACAAACCTATTAAGTTTAGTTTAGTTTTGAAAGTGCCATTCATTGAGCCTATCATTTCTGATATGGCTCTCAGGGAACTCACAGGGTTAGGATCTGAAATCTATGACTCGCAAAGAAATCACCATACACAGAGACTAAAAGAAGCTTTTTTGTTTGAAAAATACAGATGAAACACTATAAATTTCAATTTATACTGAGTTTAGGATGGAGGATTAAGGCACATGCTATGTCCAATCGTAATCCCAAAATAGCTCCCCCCCCCAACTAGAAATTAAGAAACGCCTCAGAATTAAAACAAAACTTGAACAGGTAAGGAAGCCATCTTTTCCCTCCTTTTCTATTATTACTGTGTGGGGATTGTGACAGAATATGAAAAGACTTCATTGTTTATATTTAAAAAAAACCTCAATTCTTAAATTCAGTTCAATTAAAAAAATTAAAATATGCTTTCAAAACTCTATATTTAATATACAGAATATTTTGTGTAGGTCTGATTATTTATAAAATTCACAGCTTGGGATAGAATTGGAATGGAATAATTTGCAGGAGATGAAAATGAGAAATTAAAATAAACTTTGCTCTTCCCTACCACTGCACGAGTGGTATAATCTGCTCAGTTTTGAATAGGGTTACTGTTTTTCAAATGTGCTTAGACATTTCAAATGTCTAATGCCTCATTAATGTCCCATAAAGTGTTTTCTTAGGGCTCTATTGCTAGAATGATTGAAATATTTCTTGAGTCACACAATTTGTTTAAAAACTAAGGGACCGAATGAAAAAAATAAAATTCACCCAAATTATTTAAATCTTTGGTGTTTTTTTAAATGATTCCACATTCTGTTTTCATTATGGAAGTAAAGAGATTTTTATGATGCAGAAACAGTTTTTATTTGTGTGTGTTCTGGTGCACCAGTTCTCAACATTTCATCAAAGAATCTGGTCAGAAAAAAGACTTTTTTTTCCCTAAAAAGATACATTCTAGTGATTGTGTTACAATATTATCAATCAATAAATATAATTTAAGTACATAAAATATTGCAACAATATTGCTGACAGTTCTGTCCTGTATTGCAAATATCCCACTATAATAAACATTGTTGTAAATAGAATGTTGATGATTTGCTAAATATTGTAAAATAATAATTGTTGGCTAATTAGAGGGGAAGCAATGCTTGCCACTAGGGGGACTATATTTTCAGAAGCCTCAATCAAGAAATTCATCCAATTAATGAGTGTGTGCTAATGAGCTGAAACAGTATTTACTAGTACAGTAGTACCTCTAGATACGAGTTTAATTCGTTCCAGAACGGAGCTCGTATGTCGGACAACTCGTATCTGGAACAAAATGGCTTTAGACTTTGTTTTTCCCCTCTGAGATAACCAGAAGCAAGGATTCTTGCGCCACCTAGTGGAAACTCGGCTCGTATCCCGAATTTGAGCTCGGGTGTCGAAAAGAAATTTTCCTCCCGTCATGGCTCATAACTTGGAATACTCGCATGTGGAGCAGCTCGTATCTAGAGGTACTACTGTATATGCACAGTTGTCCCCTAAACTCAACCCACAAATTACACCCAAATAATTTTTGAGAGCTAGCTAGCTCATAATATTGTTTTATTGCATTTTGACTCAAGAAACACTATGTCAAAATACTCTTGAAAGCTTCAGTTTGCTTTAGTTCTTTACCATTTCTCTTGGTCATCTGGGGAGAAGAATTGTGTCCTGATTATTTCTGCATACATCCTGGTCTATTTTTTAAAAAGATGTTACAGCTTCTCGTTTCACAAACCTAACAGATGTATACAAAATAACCTTTTTAGGGAGATTATGGATGCTAATTTGAAAAGCGGTTAATAATAAACTTGGATAGTTTCTGTCTTGACAATTTAGTATTGCAGGGGCTTGCTACAAACTGCCAGAGAGCAGTGTAGTAGAATTTGCTAATTATGTCGGCCCTTTTGGATATAGATGTTTTCCTGAGCAGAGCAATAGTACATAAGCCAGTAAATCTAAGTTTGACCTGCTTGTTATTATTGTGAGCCTTGGGTATGTCAAAGGCTTTTCACCAAGTCAGGGTTATTAATCAAACCTGACACATTTTCATTGATCAGGTCTCAAATGGTCGGGTTGTATGCCACCCTGTTTATATATTGCTGTTTAATTTGCAGCCACCCTGCGTGCACTCTATCTAAGTGACAACGATTTTGAAACCCTGCCATCAGATATTGGGAAGCTCACAAAGTTGCAGATAGTAAGTAATTTATCTAAATTCTTGGGGGGAGGGGGAGAATCAATTTATTTTTGCAGTCCTAGTTTGAGTAGAATCAAATCAATTTACAAGAAGTCATGGGAGTTTGTAGGAGCATCAGCACCTGTATTGTTTATTTTTAATCAGAAAGGACTTATGCATACATCGGAAGAATGGGTGAAGTAGCAAAAAAGGAAAAAAAATAGTTGTGTTTCTGGCAAATCTTGATCTACTTCTTTTCAGCTGAGAATTGACCTGACAGCTTTATCATGTAATAGACTTAATCTCTTCACTAAATTGACCTATTTTCTAGTATTATATATCCATTGAATCATAATTTGAGCAGTCCAGATCTATGCTATATGATAAACCACATATTTAGTTCAACCACAGTTAAGTCTAACTAAGCTAACATATGCACTATCACCTGTTTGAGTGTATTTTGTATAGGCAGATTGATTGTCTGATTAAATCTTAACTGTTTTCCTTTTTTTTAAAGCTTAGCTTTAGGGATAATGACTTGATATCACTCCCAAAAGAAATTGGGGAACTTACACAACTTAAAGAACTTCATATCCAAGGAAATCGTCTTACAGTACTGCCGCCAGAACTAGGTAAGTTTGTTACTTTGTTGAAGTCTAAATAGCCTAAGAGTTCTGGAAAATATATAGTTTTGGATAGCTTTTATATTTCAAACCAATTATTGCTGCTTCTCATCTTGTTCTTTCCTCTGGTTATATTAAATTCATAGTGGTTATTTAGTAACAAGGTTTAATAAAACTTGTTGCAAGTTGGTCAGCATAGATGTTTGAGGGAGGATGCAAGTTGGGAAGCTAAAGGATATAAGGCAGGGATGGCAAACCTTTTTTCCCTCAGGTTGGTTATGACCTATAAAGCCCTTGATGGCACCAGACCAGATTATCTCAGGAACCACCTTCTGCTGCACGAATCCCAGCGACCAGTTAGGTCCCACAGAGTGGGTGTTCTCCGGGTCCCGTCAACTAAACAATGTCGCTTGGCGGGACCCAGGGGAAGAGCCTTCTCTGTGGCAGCCCCGGCCTTCTGGAACCAACTCCCCCCAGGTATTAGAATTGCCCCCACCCTCCTTGCCTTTTGTAAGCTTCTTAAAACCCACCTCTGCCGCCAGGCATGGGGGAACTGAGATACTCTTTCCTGCTAGGCCTTTACAATTTTATGCATGGTATGTCTGTATGTATGTTTGGTTTTATAATAAGGGTTTTTAACTGTTTTTAGTATTGGATTGTTATATGCTGTTTTTATTACTGTTGTTAGCTGCCCCGAGTCTACGGAGAGGGGTGACATACAAATCCAATAAATAAATAAATAAATAAATAAATATGTGTGCTATTACTCATGCACGAGTGCCCATGCCCATAATTCAATGCCTGGGGAGGGCAAAAACAGCTTCCCCTACCCCTGGAGGCCCTCTGGAGGTCGGAAACGGCATGTTTCCCAACTTTTGGTGGGCCCAGTAGGCTCGTGTTTCACCCTCCCCAGGCTCCAAAGGCTCCCTGGGGCCGGCAAAGGGCAAAAGCAACTTACCCATCCCCCTCTGGAGTCTCGCTGGAAAAAAAATGCCCTCTCCGAATGCAAGCCAAAAATCAGCTGGCTGGCACACACATGAACATTGGAATTAAGCTGGGGCAACAGATCGCGTGCCAGCCGATATGGTTCCACGTGCCATCCGTGGCACCCGTGCCATAGGCTTGGCATCACTGATATAAGGTGAGTCATCACATGAGCAGGCCCAATTTTACAATCAAAAGTCCAGTTTCCCCAATGGAGTTTTTTGTTCTTGTTGTTGTTAGAAATTGACCAAAAAAAGGTCGCAAATCATGATCACATAGAACATTGCAGCTAGTTATAATGTGAACTGGTTGCCAAGTGCCCAAATTTCAAACAGTGACTGTAGAAATGAACAATAGTTGTAAAAGTAAGTACAGGTTGTGAAACACTTTTTCCAAGGCTCATAATTTTGGACCATTGTTAAACGAATAATCACAGGTTAAGAATTACCTATATTATAATTAGAGTTGTGTCAATTGGCATAGAAAATGATTACAAAGAATAATTTGTACGTTGCACTTATGATGCTCCTCTCCATTTTTCTTTAAGCGCATGGGTCATTTTTCAGGTTTCTGTGTGAACTTCAAAAAAGATTCTGCTGACACTCTGTTTAATGATACAGTTCAATGGAGCAGCAGCGTCTTTTTTTCAGGCTGACCAGGAATTGAAAAAAAATATATATGTGATTTAATATATAGAAAAAAGATGTTGTCTTCCCATATTTTCTGTATGTATAGATGGTATTGTACCTAGAAATATTAGAATATGCATCCCCCCCCCTTTTTTTTTCAATCGACTAAATCATTTAGAATTGGCTAAAACTGTATGTGAACTTAAGATAAGTTTAATTATGCAACAAATCAATGAAAAATCTTAAATCACTTATTTTTATTTTGAATTCTGAATAGCAATAGCACAGACTTATATATTGCTTCACAGCATTCTCTAGTCAGCATATTGCCCCCAACAATTTGGGTCCTCATTTTACCCACCTCGGAAGAATGGAAGGCTGAGTCAACCTTAAGCCTGGTGAGATTTGAACAGCCAAATTGTAGGCAGCCGGCAGGCAGCAGAAGTAGCCTGCAGTACTGCACTTTAACCACTGCACCACGAGGCTCTTATTCCTTGTACCTATCATGTATTATTGACTCAGCCTTCCATCCTTCCGAGATGGATAAAATGAGGACCCGGATTGTGGGGGCAATAGCCTGGCTCTGTTAAAAAGTGCTATAGCTAACATGTTGTAAGCCGCCCTGAGTCTAAGGAGAAGGGCAGCATAAAAATCAAATAAATAATAAACAAACAAATAAATTATTGACAGACATTAAGATTTAAACTATGGTGCTCGTTTGCCAATATGATTCAATGAAATACTGAATAATGGGTGAATTAGAAGTGCCTTCTAAGTGATGGCTCCCTCCCAATGGAACATTAGTCTACGGAAATAAGAGTGTCCCCACATTTGGGCACTCTTTCAAAGGGCTTTGAAGACATGGGTTTGCCAATGAATTTGAGGGCATTAGGATGATATGGAGTCCATCAAGTACTTGGTTTAATTGTTGCCACTGGGGATATGTGGATTTTGTATTTAGAACTTTTATTTCTGGAAGCTGCCTGTCCAATATGCCATGAACACGTTGGACAATCATATAAGATTTGTTAGAAATGAATTGCTGAACTATCTGTCCATTTTAAATAACTTTTCTAGAGCTGAAATTGAAGTTCAGCCCACTTTGTAGACCTTAGGCCAGCGGTCCCCAAACTACGGCCCGCGGGCCGGATGCGGCCCGCTGAGGTCATTTACCCGGCCCGCGGCAGCGTAGGAGATTTTACCATCTATAATATACGAAGTTCCCGAATCTCATCTCCACTCTGCTGCCGAGCGTCTGGCGGCGGCAAGGAAGAGGAAAGCCAGGGGGGGCGGGGAGGAAAGCACCCTATGGCAGAGCAGCAACAGTTCCTCTGAGAAAGAAATTGGCCAATTGCTTTCCTCTCCGCCCCTGGCTTTCCGCCTCCTCCTCCTCCAGACGCTCAGCTGCAGATCGTCTTTGTCCCTCCAGTGCCGCTTTTTTTTTTTTTTTGCACCGGTGAGGTTTGCGCGCGCTTGGGCACTTTTGGCGTGTGGGGGGGCTGCTGCGGAGAGGAAGAGAGAGAGAGAGAGAAAGAGGAAGACATAGAAAGAGAGTGTGAGAGAGAAATAACGCAAGAAAGAGAGGGAGAGAGAGAGCGGAGAGTGCTGCTTTTTTGCTTCTTCGCTGCCCGTGGGGAGCCTGGAAGCCCT
Source organism: Erythrolamprus reginae (assembly GCF_031021105.1). Classification (NCBI taxonomy): domain Eukaryota; kingdom Metazoa; phylum Chordata; class Lepidosauria; order Squamata; family Dipsadidae; genus Erythrolamprus; species Erythrolamprus reginae. The sequence goes on along the minus strand of NC_091963.1, from coordinate 28,834,833 downwards.
GCAAGAGCATCTGGAGGGGGCAATAAACAAGACCGGCTCTTGGTCCCTTGAAGCTGCCGCCGCCGCCGCCCAGCAAGGAGATCCCTTCGCCCGAACGGAGGCGGCGGCGGCGAGCTCAAGGAACCAAGAGCCGGTCTTTCTCGGCGCTGAATTGTTGCAGCTTCTGAGGCCGCCTCCGCCTCCGGGCGAAGGGATCTTCTCGATGGGCGGCCTCAGTTCGAAAACGACTGGCTCCTTTTCGGACCGAGGCCGCCCACCGAGGAGATCCCTTCGCCCGGAGGCGGAGGCGGCCTCAGAAGCTGCAACAATTCAGCGCCGAGAAAAACCGGCTCTTGGTTCCTTGAGCTCGCCGCCGCCGCCTCCGTTCGGGCGAAGGGATCTCCTTGGTGGGCGGCGGCGGCGGCAGCTTCAAGGGACCAACACCCGGTCCTCGTTGAGCTGAGCTTCCTTTGGCTTCCTTCGAGGCGGCAGGTGAGCTTTGCAGCTTTTCATCGAAGGAAGCCAAAGGAAGCTTAGCTTGGGGGCGGGCCTGAAGCAGCCACCGCCGCCTACTCCACCCTGAGCTTCGGCTGCACTGGGCAGCACTGGCGGGCGTGGGGCAGCAGGGCAAGCCGCGAAGGTGGCGCTGCCAAATGTGGGTCGAGCGGGAGGGCACTGAGCAGTAGCCGTAAGGCGGCAGTGGGGCGGTTGGCTGCAAGGCACCGGCGGCGGCGGCTTGATGTGTTGCAGGACGCCGTACATTGCTGGCACTGCACATGGGGCTGGCACCTCCGTCCCAGCCCAGCCAGCGGGCCAGTGCCAGCCCTGTACCCAAGCGTAGCGCCAGTGCCACTGTCTTGGAGCTTCTGCTTGCAGCCGACTGGCTCGCGGCGCGTTGCAGGGCAGAAAAAAAAAGAAGAGAGGAAGGAAGAGAGAAGAAAAGGAGAGAGAGAGAAGGAAAGCATGAGAGAGAGGGAGAGAAAACAAGTGAGAGGGGGAGGGAATGTGAGAGAGAAAAAGAGAAAAATGAGAAAATGATGGAGGGAAAGAACGAGGGAGAGGGAAACAAAACAAATGAGAAAGAAGGGAAAAAAGGGAGAGGGAAGAGAAAAGTGGAAAGGAGGGAAGGAGGGAGGGAGGGAGGGAAAGAAGAAGAAATGGAGGGAACAAGGAAGGAAGGAAGAATGAAATGAATTGAGGGGTGGAGGAAGGAAGGACTTTTTTGGGGGGGCGGTGTAAATTTAAAAAAAAAATTCTCTCAACATACATTCAAACAATACAATGTACCATCTAATTTTCCCTGAATAAAATGCAGTATTTTGTCAGTAACTAAGATCAATCATCAAAAAAGTTGCAAAAGTTTTTTTTCTAATGTTGTGATCCAGGTACATACTTTTCTTTTAATTAAATTCCCTCCTTAATGTTCCTTCAAAAAGTACACCAATTATATTTCTAACTTAACCATTATGCCAAAGTGCTTTCTTCTTTCTTTATATATTTTTCTATAAATATTTTTATATATTTTTCTATAAACCAAGAAAACCTTGTATAACCAATCAGATGTTAACAAAAGAAAATTAAAAACAAAACATAAACATATATGAATTTCTCCCCCCCCCCTCTAAATAGTACGTTCCCATTTTGGTTTTTTACGTTAAAATAAGGTATGTGCAGACTGCATAGGGATTTGTTCATAGTTTTTTTTATAGTCCGGCCCTCCAACAGTCCGAGGGACAGTGAACTGGCCCCCTGTGTAAAAAGTTTGGGGACCCCTGCCTTAGGCTATCTTGGACATAGTTTTTTGAAACATAGTTTTGATAATCATGATAAATAAAGCTTTTCAGTGCTTCAGAGGAGTACTTCAACTTGATAAAATGCCCTTAGTAGTATTGCTCCAATTTCAATTAATAAGGTACATTTTCAACTAATAAGGTACACTCTCACAGTTTTGATCAACATTCTAAAAGCAGCCAAATAAAATTGAATTATATTTGTGCTTATATTTGATGCATCAGAAGAACAGTGTGATTTTCTGAGTCCAAATAAATTAGACTGTTGTCATAGTTTGAACTGAGTCACTGCCTTCGGGTGGAGCTGCTTCATTTAGCCTTGTAAAATAATCCCCGATACATAAACATTGAAGTTGATATTGAAGTGTCCAGAATTTAAAGTTGTGTACCGACGTTGAAGACATGTAATGGTTTACTGCAATTAAAATATTACAGTTACATTAAATGCCATGAAGTTCTAAATTTATGAAATGTGTGCGTGTGTATATGTGTGTCTATGTTTGTGTACACATACATATACATACACTCAGGTATATATGCACATCTATACATTTTGTTTAGGAATTGGAATATTGTTTGGAAGGAAATGAAGAGGAAAGTAGAGTTGAAAGAATCAGATAAAGTTGTCAAAATCAGTAGGACATGTCTTAAAATGCTTTGCTTTGGTTTGCCTGTGTGCAAATGCTATTAAAAAAATTCAGCAAAAATGCATAGTAGCCCTAAGTAAGGGATTCATTAATGGTTAGAAAATGGTGCAAACTCATCAGAAAAACACACAGCCATCGATGAAATAATGAAAGAAAGTTGCACTGCTGTAACAAATTTTGTGGATGTGCAAAAATAATCATGTTATCTAAAAACTGATGAGTGTAGGTTTTATTATTGCATGCCTTGTTTTATATATAGAAACAAATGATTTAACAAAATGTCAAGAGGAGGGAAAGAAAGAATAAAACAAAGAAAGTGAGGTATTTTGGGTAACAACGGTGGAGAGAGGAAGCTGCTTTTTCCATGGCCGCGCATGCGCAGATGGTGTTTTTACTTCCGCACCTGGGAAGACCCAGCAGCTGAAGAGCCGCCTGCCTGCCCGCTTGTCCGCCGCTTTTCCGCTTGTCCGCCGCTCTGGGAGTTGAAGATCCAGGGAAGGTTCCTTCGGCCGCCCACCAGCTGATCTGCTCGGCAGCGCAGTAGCAGCGAGGAGCCGAAGATGGGGTTTCCCCGTTGCCCACGCAAAGGGGAAACCCCATCTTCGGCTCCTCGCTGCTACTGCGCTGCCGAGCAGATCAGCTGGTGGGCGGCCGAAGGAACCTTCCCTGGGTGCCACCCGCCGCTCGAGAGCAAGAGGGGGAGAGATAGAGAAAGAGAGAGAAGGAAAGAAAGAGATGAGAGAGGGAGGAAGAGAGTGTGAGAGAGGAAGAAGCAAGAGAGAGAAAGAGAGAGAGAAAGAAAGATGAGAAAGGAAGGGAGTGACGTCATCGGGTGGAAAAATCGCGATATAGCGTTTCGCAATGCTCGAGATCACGAAACTCGGGGGATCACTGTATTGGGATTTCCAGAGTCTGGAAACTAAATAATTTAAGATGGATAACCTAAACAGTGTCTGTCACTGATGATTATTCCTTAACATAAAATCAGCATCAGTGTCATCAAACACGAAAGAAAGGACTAAACTGTAACGAGGTCCTGTAACAGCATCTTGTTTGCCTCGTAGTGTAATGATCTGAGAAAAGTACAGGGAGTTCACTTCATCCTCATGTTAAGAAGTCTGTAAGGTTTGCTTTGAGGGGAATGCTAATCATGGTACTCTTTGCGTGTCAGTTTACTAATTTTAAGAATTGAGAAATACTTGACAAAAGAGGAAAATTATATTCACAGGGAGGAGTGTGTACAGTGTTCCCTCGATTTTTGCGGGTTCGAACTTCGCGAAAAGTCTATACCACGGGTTTTCAAAAATATTAATTAAAAAATACTTTGCGGTTTTTCCCCTATACCACTGTTTTTCCTGCCCGGTGACATCATATATCATCACCAAACTTTCGTCCACCTTTAATAAATATTTTTTTTAATAAACTTTTAATAAAGAAACATGGTGAGTAATAATCTAAAGGGTTGCTAAGGGAATGGGAAATTGCAATTTAGGGGTTTAAAGTGTTAAGGGAAGGCTTGGGATACTGTTCATAGTCAAAAATAGTGTATTTACTTCCGCATCTCTACTTTGCGGAAATTCAACTTTCGCGGGCGGTCTCGGAACGCATCCCCGACGAAAATCGAAGGAATACTGTATACCAGAATACCTAGATTTAAGCAGATTTGCTAAAATCAGTTGAGACCAGCATTTATTGGAAATACTTTGAATGTGGGGTTATTTAGTCTCTTTTTTCCCCCTCTCTCTCTCCCAACACATTGGATATAATATTTTCTTCTCAAGTGCCAGTGAAGCTTGATGTCCACCATGTTCTTATGAGAAATTCATCCCTTTAAAAATGACTTGTATATCACTATCTCCTTAGTGGATTCTATCATGTCTAAGACCTTTCTTCTTTTCTTTGGGAAACAAACCACGTGATGTCAGAGTAATAAAAGCTAAGCTTTTAAAGCATATAGCAAAGCTGAAGAAAATCATAGTTGGCTATAACTGAACAGTTCATTCTGTTCAGTGGGGTTATCCCATGATTAGCCTTTAATAAAATTGGATCTGGAAGTATTTATATCTAAATAGGAAAATAAAATTAATTTCCTTCTTTAGGAGAATATATCCTTTCTGCTAAAGTAAAAAAAGCACTTGAATTTAAGTTTCTGTCATATGTGACAGAAAAGTATAATAATATGGATGGATCTTTTTAAGGACAAAGAAACAAAATAAAGAATGGGCAATTGAGAGAAGGTGTTAATGGAATAATAGAATATGTCCTAAGGAAGAATATTCCAAGTATTGGGATATTTTAAAAATATTTGAATGAAGAGCTCTTATTTTATACATATTACTATTTTAATTCTTTAAAACCTGGTTCAAATAGTATGTTTTCCCCCACCCAACCAATAGATAGATTTTTAAAAAAAGAAAATAATAATTTGTTGTTAGTGGAGGATTTGAATTAACCAGAATATAAATATTAACATTATGATAACCTTTGCCTATATCATTCAGTATTGGACTTAAAATGGGCAGACCCTTTCCAAAGGAGATTACTGAGTTAGTTTCAGCAATAGAGTTGTTATGGAAAAAATACAGAAGGGACTGCTCAATATGTTTTGACCATCTGGAAAAAGGGCAGGATACCTAAGGAATAAATAAAATTAGAATGAATAATTCACATATCTAAATTATAGAGTGGAATTAGGATTTTGTTTTCAAGTTTTTCAGTGCTTTTCAAGTCATTAGAATTTTTTTCCAGACACATTTTAAATTGTTTTATACTCAGCTAGTGTTTAATGCATGCTTATTATTATTTTTATTTAAAATCTGGTAATGTACGAATAAAATGTCAAACAGTTTTTAAAAAAAAAAAAATCTGCTCTAATTTTTAGCATTTAGCTTTGTCTTTAATGTCTTATTAATGCAAATGGTTGAGATATATAATTTTGGTGTTACACTAAGAAAATAAATGTATTCATTTTCAAAGTGATTTTGTTGGCTAACAACCCATACTTATACTTTTATCCATCACATACTTTACTGTTTTACTGGATTGCTGTATACTCCCCAGTGTCACTTTCTGTCTGAAGGTAGCTATATAAACAAATATTCAAAATAGGTGACTATTCTCTAAAACAGTGTTTTTCAACCAGTGTGCCGCGGCACAGTAGTGTGCCGTGAGACATGGTCAGGTGTGTCATGGGGAAATTAAACTTGGGTCCCCAAACTATGGCCTGCATGCCAGATACAGCCCGCGGAGGCCATTTATCCGGCCCGCCGCCAGCCGCCTCCATCCAAACATAAACATTCCCCTCACAGTCTCTCCAGCTATCAGCGACAGGAAGAGTGGAGGCACAGGGAACGCTCACTGACCAATCACCTTCTAGGATTCATCCCGACCACTAGTGATGAACCAATAGCAGGCTGCCTCTCATCCACACCCAGGAAGGTCCCTGCTCGGGCTGCCACGCACTTGTCATTGTGTGGCCGCAGTGAATAATTGAAGCTACTACCCCTGCCCATGGTCCAGATTTCTAATCCTGGTCAGGACTGGAGGTAAATGTCATTTTGTGTCATTTTGGTTGGTGGTGTGCCCCAGGAGTTTGTAAATGTAAAAAATGTGCCGCGGCTCAAAAAGGGTTGAAAATCACTGCTCTAAAACTATCCTGCAGCATATCATATTTTAAAAACTGTTGTTTGACAAAATTGGGAGAAATCCATTTCTCTTTTCTTTCGCAAGATTGACAGCATCTTTAAAGATGGATGTTTTATTTTTGTATAAATCTTTAAGCATCTCAGAAAGATGTGTACAGTGATACCTCGTATTACAAACTTAATTGGTTCCAGGACTAGGTTTGTAAGGTGAAAAGTTTGTAAGACGAAACAATGTTTCCCATAGGAATCAATGGAAAAGCGATTAATGCGTGCAAGCCCAAAACTCACCCCTTTTGCCAGCCGAAGCTCCCATTTTTGCACTGCTGGGATTCCCCTGAGGCTCCCCTCCATGGGAAACCCCACCTCCGGACTTCCGTGTTTTTGTGATGCTGCAGGGGAATCTCAGCAAGGGAATCCCAGCAGTGCAAAAACGGGGGCTTCGCTGGCAACGAAAGTCTGGAGGTGGGGTTTCCCAGCGAGAAGAGCCTCAGCGAAATTGCAGCATCACAAAAACACAGAAATCCTCGAAACCCCATCTCCGGACATCCGTGTTTTTGTGATGCTGCGATTTCGCTGAGGCTCCCCTCACTGGGAAACCCCACCTCCGGACTTCCCTTGCCAGCGAAGCCCCCGCTTTTGCGCTGCTGGGATTCCCCTGCAGCATCGCAAAAACATGCAAGTCCGGAGGTGGTGTTTCCCATGGAGGGGAGCCTCAGGGGAATCCCAGCAAAAACGGGTGCTTCGCTGGCAACAGAAGTCTGGAGGCGGAGCATCCCAGTGGCGGTGGCTTGGGTTTGTAAGGTGAAAATAGTTTGGAAGAAGAGGGGGGAAAAATCTTAAACCCTGGGTTTATATCTCGAAAAGTTTGTATGACGAGGGGTTTGTAAGACGAGGTATCACTGTATTTTGTTTTGTTAGATAACTTCCTTTGCGTGAATTAATTTTTTTGGAGAATTTCCTCAAGATATTTTATACCTTGTGACAGAAAATACAAATAAACCCTTAGTACCCTGACAAAAAGAAAAGATAAAATTACCCTAATTTTTCTGCCCTTTTTGTAAATGTTTCATTATGCATAATGCATAATAGGCTTGCTTTTTTCCACCAGAATAACAGAGTTGGGGGGGGGTCTCTAAATAGATATTATCTTTTTTTCAGATATGAATTTATTTCATTAACTCCTATAGTTCAGCAATTCATTTGAAGTACTGTATCAAATCGGTGAAATGCCAAACTACATGTTTATGTCTGATTTAATATTTTCAACCTGTGCAAAATTAGAATCATATGCTCTTTCCAGATGAAATTTTTGAAGTATGAATTTTACTTATGTTGTGCAATTGCAGGCTGATTTGTATCCCAGAGGTAACATAGCACTTGCTGAATTGTAAGAAGTGGTTACTGTGTGGGTGGCTTTTAAACAAGTTCTGTAGTTCTTTTCTGCAGGTAATAACATGGAAAATCCAATATACAATTGCAGAATAAGCCTTTGAATGAAATATGATTTTTGTAGAAGCTTTGGTCAGAGGGTTACCACTAATCATACCACTGGCTTGCTTCCCCAGCTCTTGTTTGAACTAGCTAGCATAGATTTAGACAACCCCGCCTTTTGCTTATTAGGTTCTCTTACGCATGGGGCTTAATCCCACTGCCTGATCCTTATTAAAACAGAAATACTGTTGCAGTCTCTAATAAAAGAGATAGGGTGAACTAGAGGTGTTCTTGAGACTGTTGGGAGACTGAATTGCTTTCTACATGTTACTTATTAAGAAAAGATATGATACGGGCAGAAGAGCATTATAGGTAGTGATTAACATATGACAAAAATTGAGCCCAAAATTTCTTTTGTTGAGCAAGACATTTGTTAAATTAGTTTTCCCCTGTTTATGACATTTTTTGCACTGTTGTTAAATGAATCGCTGCAATTGTTAAATTCGTAACACACCATTATTATTATTATTATTTTTATTATTAATTAGATGTGTATGCTGCCCCTCTCCGGAGACTCGGAGCAGCTTACAACAACAAAACAATACAAATCCAATACAAATCCATAGTTAAAAACAATTTTAAAACCCTTAATATAAAAAACAATCATACATCTCATACAGACCATACATAAAGCGGAGAGGCCCCAGGGGAATCAATTTTTCCATGCCTGACGACAGAGGTGAGTTTTAAGGAGTTTGCGAAAGGCAGGGAGGGTGGGGGCAGTCCTAATCTCCATGGGGAGTTGGTTCCAGAGAGTCGGGGCTGCCACAGATAAGGCTCTTCCCCTAGGTCCCGCCAGACGACATTGTTTTGTTGACAGGACCCAGAGAAGGCCAACTCTGTGGGACCTAACAGGTCGCTGGGATTCATGCGGCAGACGGCGGTCTCGGAGATATTCTTGTTAAGTCTTTTCTTTGCCATCAGTTTTCTATATTTCTATGATTCCCTAGGCAGCAATTATTCACCCCTACTCTCAGTGTTTTTCTCACATACCAGTACAAAGATTGACAACAATTAGAAATGAAGGCCACCATGGTGGTGGTGGGGTTTTTTTTGTCGGTCAGGTGATGGGCACATGCACTGTGCACTGTTTTATGTTTGTTTTATGTAACCATATTTACAAAATCAATAAAAATATATTTTAAAAAAAAATTAGAAATGAAGGCCAATGTTTTCAAATGATCAATGTTTTTGATCATCAGCACATTTTACTAACTTCTGACATTGATAATATTGGTAGTCCTCAAGTTATGATAGCAGTTGGAACCACAATTTCAATTGCTTAGAAATCACTACACAGCAGTTTGGTTATAAAGCATGATGTTATGTGACGTCTAGCAATACAAGTTTTCCTGCTGTCATTGTAACCCAAGATATAAGGGTTTTAACCAGGAAGTACCAGAGGTCCCAGCTAAGGAGTATACGGGTACCATGCATGAGTTGAGTTGGTGATGCTGGGGGAAGTGCAGCACCAGCAGAGAAAGGTTGGGGACGGAAGGTACAGTATGTACACACACATAGGAAATCCTGGGAAAGAGGATACAAAGGCCCTGAAGGCCAGGAAAGGAGGGTATAGGGCAGTGTTTCCCAACCTTGGCAACTTGAAGATATCTGGACTTCAACTCCCAGAATTCCCCAGCCAGCGAATGCTGGCTGGGGAGTTCTGGGAGTTGAAGTCCAAATATCTTCAAGTTGCCATGGTTGGGAAAAACTGGTATAGGGTGTATAAATGTAGGAAGGCTGGGAAAGGAGTGTATGGTGTTTGTGTGCGTGGTGTGGTGTGTGGTATTTGGAGAACTGTTTGAGCAGGAAGGCAAAGAGAGGCAGGGTGCAGCATGAGCACAAGAAGGCCAGAGGTGGAAGACTTTGAATGTGTTCAAGCACACGGAAAGAGGTTTCAGGGTATGTGCAAGCATAAGAAATCTAGGAAAGGAGAGCATAGGTTACATATTATTTGGAGAAATGCATAAGCAGCCTCAGGTGCAACACATAGCACAACCAACAACTAGCTTCCATGAAAAACTGGCTACTCAATTTAATGAAGTGCTTCAAACTGGAAAAATTGGAAAACAGTATTTTTAAAATTCTACCAATTGTCATATTTTTGCATGCAAGTACAAATCAATTCTCCACTTCTAACAATATTCAAACAACTAATTGGTTTATTTGCAAGTCCAAGTTGAATTTACATATTCAAAAATTGTATCCACATGATACAAAAAAATCAGAATTAATGAGATTAGAAGATTGATAAAAGGATGGTAAAAATACCCACGATAAACCAGTTTACAAAAAGAGCTTGTATAGATTATAAAAAGGATTTTATCACCTACAAAAGTAGATACAGAAATTTTGGAACTAAGTGGGATTAGAACAGACAACCAAAATTTGTATTAAAAAAAACAAAAACCTATAGAAAAATGGAAGATAATTTTTATGGTAAATAGTTAAAAAATATAAATATGAGCACTATCAAGGGTATTCATTATCTACATTGCTACTTATGATCTCAGTAATAAATCTAATTCATATCCTGAATAAAATAAAATTTGGATATGAACTGTCAAAGTGGGAAAATATTCCACTTGTTATAGAAAGATGATTTGAAGCTATGTAGAGAATCAAACAATGATGCTGAATAACAGTAACAATATACTGTGCAAGAAAAATTGGGATTTGATGGATATGTCATCACCAATATAAGTAAAAACATGGTTTTTATGTTCCTTTAATTGAATATTAATTCTGATTTTGTAGCTCTAATCTATATCTATCTGTAATTCAATGTATGTGATAAAGCATATGTTCATCCCAATTTCCATTAAAAAAACAATATAATAAGGTACAAGGATATACAGTGATCCCCCGGTTATTGCGTCCCCGACCATTGCGAACAGGGTAATTTGCGATTTTTCAACCCGGAAGTCAAAATACCATCTACGCATGCGTGCCCTTTTTTTTCTATGGGCACGCATGCGTAGATGGCAACCGGGAGATCAGCTGCTGGGCGGCTTCCCTGGGTCTTCCCCCTCTTGCTGGCATCAGCGAGGAGTTTCCCCACCGCCCACGCAAACTCCTCGCTGCCGCTCGCCCGCCCTTCGCCTGCCCACGCCGTTCGCTCCCCCTCTTGCTGGCGGGAGGGCGAGAAGCCCTCCCCAGCACCCGCTCGCTCGCCCGCCCTTCGCCGCTCGCCCGCCCTTCGCCCTGGCCGCTTCTTCCCAGCGGAGAAATTCCAGCCCCCACCTGGTCCCGCCCGATCCTCCTCCCTGAGGCAGCTCGCCCTCCCATGGCCGCTTCCTCCACCCTCCATCGCAAGCCCTCGCCACCGCAGCCAACGCGCGCTGCGATCTTCAAGCCCGGCTCCTTTCGGCCCAGCATCCTGGGCCAAGCAGCTGCCTTCCGTGACTGAGCCTGGCTGGCCCGGAAGATCGTAGCGCGCGTTGGCTGCAGCGGCGAGCGAAGCCAAGCCGGCAGCAATGTCACCGCCGCTGCAGCCAACGCGCGCTACGATCTTCCGGGCCAGCCAGGCTCAGTCACGGAAGGCAGCCGCTTGGCCCGGGATGCTGGGCCGAGAGGAGCCGGGCTTGATCCGCTGAGATCGTAGCGCGCGTTGGCTGCAGCGGCGGCGACATTGCTGCCGGCTTGGCTTCGCTCGCTCGCTGCTGAGGAGCCGAAGATTGGGGGGCGGCGCGGCTCTTTTAAAACATCGCCGCCGACATGGGGGGCTTGCTAGCACCCCCCCAAACCCGGGTTGGGGGTTCAGGGGGGTGCTAGCGAGCCCCCCATGTCGGCGGCGATGTTTTAAAAGAGCCGCGCCGCCCCCCAATCTTCGGCTCCTCGCTAGCGCTGCGGAAGTTTAAAACACCATCTGCACATGCGCAGATGGTGTTTTTACTTCCGCAGCGCTACTTCGCGAAAACCCGCTCGTTGCGGGGGGTCCTGGAACGGAACCCTCGCAACGAGCGGGGGATCACTGTATTAAATGCCAATGGTGAAATTAGATCAAGAATAGAATTAGAAAACCTCGGCCAAAAAACAGAATGGTGGGAATACTTACAGATACAAACGAAATTCAACAAGGATAAAAGTAAATCAGGAATAATTAAAAATGCCCCGCTAGATAAATTATGTATAGATTCCCAGGAACAATTAATTAAAAAATTCTACTGTTACCTAAACTATAACGAATTGGATAATATTAACACAAAAATTAATGTAAAACAATGGAATCTGGACCTCAAAAAAGAGATCAAAGATGAGGAATGGCAAATACTCTGGAGCAGAAATTATAAACTTACCATTGCCACGTCCTACAAAGAGAATTTAGTTAAAATGTTTTACAGGTGGCATATTACCCCGATTAAACTAACTAAACTAAACAATAAACTTTCACCATATTGTTGGAAGTGTCACCAAGAACTAGGCACCTATTTCCACTTATGGTGGCAATGCATAAAAGCTAAGATCTATTGGAACAAAATCGGACTCTGGATTGATGAAATACTTAATCTGAAAATAGAAAAAAACCCTGAATGTTTCCTTCTGGGCATTATTAGACAAAATCTATCTAAATCCCAAATTCACCTAATTGTCCATTTAACAACAGCAGCCAGACTAACCTTTGCGCAGTGGTGGAAGAATGAGGAGATACCTCCGAATGATGCAATAATAAAAAAAAATTAAAAATTAAAAAAAAATTAAATACTGCGCAGAGATGACGAAATTAACTATTCTGGTCAGAAACGAAACAATAGCTACATTCAATAACTGTTGGGATCCTTTCTACAACTGGTTAAGAAAAAAGAGTGAGAATAACACACCATAAGATTGATTTGATGGATATAAACACGGCCAGTTACAAATCTGGTATATAGTTATCTTATAATTTATATAATAATAAGAGACTTTATATATATACTGATAGTATTTTTATTACTACTTCCTAAAATCTCTACAATTTGATTAATTCAACACTAGCATTTAACAATTTAGATGAACAAACCGAACCATGGTAACGTGCTAATAAAATAGGAATCAGTTCTCATTCTCAATACAGCTCCCTCGGACATTTGCCAAACCCTTTATCCTTTCTATCGTTTCTATGTTCTCTGTCCTTTCTATCTTTTTCCCTCCTCCTCTGTATCCTTTCCCTACCTACTTCTTTCCCTCCCCTCTACAAGTCTTCAAGTTTGTACTTTGTAAATTGCAATATTATTTGACTGTTTTTTGTTGTTGTTGTCTCGACTACCATTTCATGTTTTGTACAACATAATGTACTTTGTATTATTTGTATAATAAAATTAAAAAAAATATGTATGTGATAAACTCCCAATGATAAAAGTGGTCTTATGCAATCCATAGCTGATAGAATCGTTTCCTGAATTTTTCTTGTTGACTTGTGGATACTTTTTAAGTTATATTTTTGCTCCTACAATCCATTTCTTTTCTATAACGTTTTCACCTTTCCTACTGAGGATAATTTATTTTTAGATGTACAGATATATAATGTTTTTATTGTTGGATTAAATTACTTGTCTAACCTCACTGGCAGAGTAAGTACAAGTGTGGAAAGTGTGTCAAGATATCTTCATCCATTAGATAAACTTTCAAACTCAGAAATAATAGCTAATTAGAACACAGACTGTTAGTTCAGAGGCTCATAACCATGGAATTGGTGTTAGCTATAAAAACCTAGATCAATATATAAAATACAGGAATCACAGTCAAAACAGATTTTGAAACATATATATTAAGTCATTCTTATAGTTATTGACACATTAAGGAGAATAACAAACATATTAAGTATTTTTCAAGTAATATAACCACAATGGAATTGAAAAATATATCTAATTTTACCAGACATATATCATTGCTTAAATAAATACTTACATTTTGGCTGGAACTCAAATTTCCCAAAAGTATCGGCTAAAGATGTGATACATTTTGTTGTTTCTTTGTGTTGTGTTATTATTTAATAATCTCTTTAAGATGACATTGAGCATTCTCATTTGAAATCTCTTTTGAAATGTCAATGTTTGCCAATTGCACCTATTTAAATATAGATACTTTTACGTCTGAGAGTGATATAAAGCAGTTGGTTCCTATTGGTTCACCTGATATGGTCGCAACCCTTTGGTGGTGTCACAGAACCGTATTGGTTGGTGCCGGTCTGTGGAGGCTTCCCTCTTTTTTAGTTTTTAGGATTTTGGGGGGTGGGGATTCCTGCGCATGCGCAAAAGTCAAGTTTCTGGCACTACACATAGGTTGCCATCTTGTTTTTGGCTTTGGGGGGAGTGATATTTTCTGATTTTTGCTACTGTGCATCCGTGTCCCATTAGCATGGCTATGTGGCAGAGGAGAAAGCAAATGGGCAGTGAAGTAAGTTAGAACCCATCTCTGCTATGAAACCATGTCCATCATGCTGCTTACACTACTGTCATGGTCTTAGAACATAAGAACATAAGAAGAGCCATGCTGAATCAGGCCAAAGCCCATCGGGTCCAGCATTCTGTGTCGTACAGTGGCCCACCAATTGTACATGGGGATATTGAGCAGAAAGAGAACGCAAAGCCCTCCCTTTCCCCTGACCCCCAACAAATGGTACTCAAGGGAATCCTGTCTGCCTCAACTAAGATAGAGGCGGCACGTGGAGTATATGAAAAAATATATAAACAGTATATGAAAAAAAAACCATCTTTACATGTGTTACTACTTAAATCCTAACATCATTTTTGGATTTCCCTGCCAATCATATTCTGTAGTTTGTGGATATTTCATAGCAATCATTTCAGCATTACTTGGAATTGTGTAATACCTTCTTTGTTGAGGTATGTCTGGTGTCTGCTTTACAGATAATCCTTACTTAACTATGATAATTGAGAGTGTAATTTCAATCACTAAATTATAAGTGAATGTCAAGTGGCTGCATTTTATTTATTTATTGATTTGATTTGATTTGATTTGATTTGTATGCCGCCCCTCTCCATAGAGGGTGGCATACAAATGATGTGATGGCGATCCCAGTTGTCCATATAATTAAGTGAAATTCTTAAGTAAGCCCCAGGTGGTTTGCAAACAGGCCAGCAAGCAGGTAAGTTGCCGCTGGTGAGTGGGGGGGAATGCAAAGTGTATGGACAAGGGAAACTATGTGGCTGACCAGCACAAACATGTGCTAAGTAAGAGAGATACACAAATTGATTGATTGATTGATTTGGATTTGGATTTGGATTTGGATGCCGCCCCTCTCCAAGGACTCGGTTGCTAATGCCATGATTCAGGGGTAGCGTCTGCAAGACAAAAAAATGTGTGCAAGGAGTTGGTAAGGAGTAAGCGCAGCAGCAGATGTTGAGGCATACCTGTCTCAAGACGTGAGGTCTTTCAAATTATTTATTTATTTATTTATTTATTTTTGTTTGCTGTTTGTTTGTTTACTTGTTTATTTATTAGATTTGTATGCCGCCCCTCTCCGGAGACTCATAGCGGCTCACAACAGGAATATAAAATACAAATCCAATGATTAAAAACAAAACAGTTAAAAACCCTTGATTAAAAACACTCATACAACCCAAACAAATAATACATAAAACGAAGCGGCAGAAGGGAATCCATTTCCCCATGCCTGGCGACAAAGGTGGGTTTTTAAGACTTTGCGAAAGGCAAGGAGGATGGGGGCAGTCCTAATCTCCGGGGGGAGTTGATTCCAGAGGGTCGGGGCCGCCACAGAGAAGGCTCTTCCCCTGGGTCCCACCAGACGGCATTGTTTTGTCGACGGACCTGGAGAAGGCCAACTCTGTGGGACCTAATCAGTTGCTGGGATTCGTGCGGCAGAAGGCGGTCCCAAAGGTATTCTGGTCCGATGCCATGAAGGGCTTTATAGGTCATAACCAACACTTTGAATTGTGACCGGAAACTGATCGGCAACCAATGGGGCCCACTTCTAAAAAAACATGTTATCAACCCTGACTAACTTCACCTCTCACATGGTAGTTATCCTCAGCATACCTTCTCTCAAATAAAACCATCTGTTTCAGATCCCATACAAGCATTTTCACTGAGGTCAGTATACTTGAATGACCCAAAAGACTAACATAACATTCCAGGTCGGTCTAATCCTTCATACACTAAAATGTGTGGAATGATCTAGTGATGGGAGTCTTCTGATTACTTCCCATATAATTAAACCTGAAGATCAAGGTGCCATAGAAAGTTAAGCCTCTCATGCTAACATCTCCAGTCTTGCAATGGAATCCAAGGAAACTTTTAAACTAATAGATTTCACACCTCTCTTCTAGGTCACATATTGATCTTCTCAGTATATAAGGTTTTGTATACTCATACTGCCCTTGCTGTTGTTGTTGCTCTCTCCTGCTTCTCCTCTTAATTCTTTTCTCCTTCCTGAGTAGTATTAAAATATTCTTCTTAATCAGGTGACAACTGTTTTTTAACAATATTAAATTCCTGTTTTAATTTTTTTCAGGAAACTTGGATTTGACTGGTCAAAAGCAAGTCTTCAAAGCAGAAAATAATCCATGGGTAACTCCTATTGCAGATCAGTTCCAATTGGGTGTTTCTCATGTGTTTGAATATATTCGTTCAGAAACATACAAATAGTGAGTATTGCATTTTTGCTTATCTTTTGTTCCATGGTTCCTTGCTCTAATATTTATTAGGGCACATCTCATTAACCAAATTCCCCGAACTTAAATTAATTTTCCCATTCAAATGTCTTCAAGATATAATGTTACATTTCTCATCATTTCAAGCCACCATAATTATTGTTTTTAAATTTTAGTTTCCCCTAATATATGATTTTGGCAATACAGGAGTTCTTTTCCATATACACATGTATTCCATATACACATGTATTCCTTCCGGCCTACATTTGTCTAAACAATTGTACCTTTGATGTGATTCAACAAAACTAAAATTGGATAACAATTTGTCTGAAAGGGTATAAGATTTCCTACCTAAGCAGGGGGTTGGACTAGAGGATCCCCCAAATCCCTTCCAACTCTGTTATTCTATTCTAAAAGTTTTATAAATAGATCCTGAATGAGGAAAAAAATTAGTAGAATTTTTCCAGAATTATATTGCATGCTTCATCAATAAATATACGCCTTAAGTAAACATTAAAAGGTGCATAAGTGCACCTTTGTGCCTACTGTTCCTCTCCTAATATCTTTTTATCTTTTCTGTCTCTACTTTATACTTACATTATGTTAAACATACTACAATACTATATTTGTATGATAGATAGATAGATAGATAGATAGATAGATAGATAGATAGATAGATAGATAGATAGATAGATAGATAGATAGAACATTATATACTACTGGATTATTATTTGTAACCTTTACTTGGATGAAATTGGAAGGTATAAGGCAACAATTTTTGAACCAATTTAACTCCAGTAGATTAACTTACAGAATGTTGAGATCCATGTTTCCCATAAGAATGAAATTTGAAAAACTTGAAAAACAAAGACGAGACATCTATGAGATATGGAACAAATTTTATCAATGGTTGAAACATAACAGGAAAACCCAAAATAAGAAGTAGCTAGGATTTATTTATAGAATAGAAAATTAAACTTACATATGTTAATGTAATGGAATGAAATCGGCTAAGACAGACTTAAAGTAGGCCCCCTGGAGGCCGAGAACGGCCTGTTTCCTAACTTCTGGTGGGCTCAGTAGGCTCATATTTCGCCATCCCCAAGTTCCAAAGTTTTTTCTGGAGCCGGGGGAGGGTAAAAATGCCCTCTCCCATCCCCCCTGCCCCCGAGGCTCCCTGGAAGCCAAAAACGCCCTCAGAGCCTCTGTGCGAGCCAAAAATCAATTGGCCAGCACACATATGTATGTTGGAGCTGATCTAGGGCAACGGTTCATGTGCCAACAGATAAGACTCTGCGGGCCACTGTAGCACCCATGCCATGGGTTCACCATCACTAATCTAAGGGAAGTCGTCCCTTAGCACTTGGCCAACAACAGTTCTGCTTCTTTTTCGTTATTCCCTTGCCCCCTCCTCTCCTGGTGCTCTCCCATCCCATTGCTGAGGATGTTTTAGTTACAAATCTGGGTCTCCCTGCAAGGAGAGGCAGTGGGCCTCCTTTAGACCCACACTTTTCCCTCCCACCCCCACCATGAGCAACCTGGGCAAGGAAAGTGAGCACGGGAATAGCTGCCTCAAGGAAGATGTAAGTGTAGCCAGGTGCCTCATTGTGGATGTTGGACTGGGCTGGGTTGTGGGTCTCAGTTCCCTGGGAGTTTGAGGGCCAAACTGGGTGCTTGCCAGAACTCTGGGCAGCCTGCACCCCTATCTGGGAGTCATCCACATGGCCTGAGAGGATGGTGAAGCTCCTCTGGTAGATAAGGATTTGGTGCTCACCATGGTCTCACCTTCCTCCTCTAACCATTTGTACCATTGTTCTGGACTAAATAATACACAGTTTCCCTTTTTCTTTCTTTTAATTCCAATGTTAGACTATCCATCTCCGCACAATCTAACACTTTTTTATTACTATTCCATCAGAATGCCCTGTTTCCAGTTTTGTGCATAGGCAATTCTATCCGTAGTTGTTATGTGCAATATAATATAATGAATTTTCTTACTTCGTTTCCTCTTATTATGCATTGTAGAAATAATTTGGGTTTTAACTCAATTTAGTGAAATAGTTTAGGTTTTAACTCAATTCATTGACTTGTGATTTTTTTCTAATCATTTTCTTATTTTAGTCCAGTACTTCCTGGCTTCTGGACACGGTCACCATATATGAAAAAATGTACCTTGGTTGTATTTATATTTCCAGCATTCTGCAGATCTATGTGAAAGCATTTTCACCAATCTAGCTAGGGGTAAATGCCAATAATAAAACATTTTATATAAATTTTCTTTATAGACTGCCAAAATTAATTTATAGTCCCCCCCACATAATTTCCCCAATATTCTAATTCAATGTTATAACCAAATACAGTGGTACCTCATGATACGAACCCCTCATCATACGAACTTTTCGAGATACGAACCCAGGGTTCGGAATTTTTTTGCCTCTTCTTACGAACTTTTTTTCACCTTATGAACCCTGCCAAGCCGCCACTGAGATGCCTCGCCTCCGGACTTTCGTTGCAAGCCAAGCGCAGGTTTTTGCGATCCTGGGATCCCCTGAGGCAAAAACGGGAGGGAAAGGCTCAAGGGAGGAACTCAAGGGAGGAGAAAGGTGTGGGGGAGATGAGGAGAGAGAGGTGGGCAAAAACGGGAAGAAAAGACTCATGGAGCTCAAGGGAGGAGAAAGATGTGGGGGAGATGAGGAGAGAGAGGTGGGCAAAAACGGGAGGGAAAGGCTCAGGGGGCTCAAGGGAGAAGAAAGGTGTTCGCCTCAGCTTTGTCTGGCCGCCGCTTTTTTTTTAAGCCTTAATATTGTGGATTCTCCTTATGGGCTTTCACGCATTATTGGCTTTTCCATTGATTCCTATGGGAAACATTGTTTCATCTTACGAACTTTTCACCTTATGAACCTCGTCCCGGAACCAATTAAGATCGTAAGACGAGGTATTACTGTATCTTTGCCCAGGCTATCATGGTTTCCTTGACCTTTTCTTCGTCCATTTTAAATTTCAGGAAATAGTTGTATTCTTTTATTGTCATTTTTTCCTCCATTCCCTGTATTATTTTATCATAATTTATGTTGTTCCTTATAGATCCTTTTTATATCTTGCCTGAATTTGCAGCCACAGCCACCAATCTATATCTAGTCCTTACTGTTTTAATTCTTGGTTTGCTTTTTAACTTCCCTTGGGCATCTAATAGTTCTTTGTACCTTACAATTTTATTTAAATCCAAAGCATTTGGGTATATCACTGCCTCCATAGTTAATAGCCGAACTGGTATTTTGCTATAATGATTTTTCTTTATTTTCCCCCAAACATGTAGAATGGCTTCTCTCACTTGGTGTCTCTGAAAATAAATATATACTTTCATTTTCCTTTCCCAATTAATTCCTGCCACTCTAGTTGTAAATCGTGATCCTCTAATGTAAATACCCTTTTGTTATTTAAATTTATCCAGTCCTTTATCCACGCCACAGCCACAGCTTGATAATATAACTCCCAATCTGGGAGTCAAAAACCACCTTTATTTCTGCTGTCTTGTAATAGTTTTAGTTTTATTCAAGGTTTCTTCCCTAGCTAGACAAATTTAGTTGTTCTATTTTATTTTCAAAGGATTTATAGACATACCCAGAACAGACCTAATTCAGTTGCTGAATATGTTTCTTGTTTACATTTAAGGGCACATTTGTACCTGGCCAGTTAATAGTGTTAGTGGAATAAAAATATATCTACACTGGCATAAACAAATGATATAAGTAAAGCTTAATTATGTCTTCAGAATACTATTTAGATGTGAATCTATTGCTACCAATGTTACCATTTTCTGTGGAGTATCCACCTAGATCAAAATATCTCCTCTTTTCAATCCTGTCTTTGCCTGTATCTACCTACTTGGCCACTTAGATTTCCTACCAGTTATCGATTATCTCACTGATTATTGATAATTTGTACATATAAAACAGATTCACAAGATGTCCTAGAATGTTGTTTGTTTGACACATATTACAAAAACAGAAGGTATTTGAGAGTAGTATATCAGCTCCGTGTTTGAAAGTGCCATAGCTGAGAAAGGGAATTAAAGTGCATAAATTATTGAAATAAGCTTTCACCTTCTGGTTCATGATGCATTTTCAATGAGGCCTTCAGTAGTGAATGAATTACCTTCTCATGGATTAGAGTATATGTCAATTGCAACCACCATATGTTAGGAAATATGATGAAACCATAAAAAAATGTCTGGCTGTCTTAAATGAGATGTAAATCCAGTAATATTGCACAGAGCCATTGTCTTTACAGTTAAGAAGTTGTAATTAGCCAGATAATGTAATGGATCTTTAACGGATAAGAATTTTTGATGCAATGTAGTTTTGAAACATGTCCTTCTCTTCCAGGTAGTTTCAGGGTCAGAAATTTTGGGATGGAAGTAACTCTTAAGTTCTTTGTATGTGCAGCAGGAGGTTTTTTTGGGGGTATGTGTGTGTATCAAATAATATTTTAGGCAACTTTGACTATTTTAAAAAAGAAAATGTTATGTGAGCTTATACATGAAAACAATAAAAGATTACTATTTATAGTTGTCATTATAATAAAATAAACACTTAATAAATAAACCCTGATTTGAAATTCCAAAGCTAATATTATTATTATTACTACTATTATTATTTATTAGATTTGTATGCTGCCCCTCTCCATAGACTTAGGGTGGCTCACAACAACAATAACACAATATATAACAAATCTAATAATTAAAAGTCACTAAAAACCCCTTATTAAAAGAAAACATACACACAAACATACCATGCGTAAACTGTATAGGCCCAGGGAAGATGTCTCAGTTCCCCCATGCCTGGCGGCAGAGGTGGGTTTTAAGAAGTTTACGAAAGACAAGGAGGGTGGGGGCAATTCTAATCTCTGGGGGGAGCTGATTCCAGAGGGTCGGGGCCGACACAGAGAAGGCTCTTCCCCTGGGTCCTGCCAGACGGCATTGTTTAGTCGACGGGACCTGGAGAAGGCCAACTCTGTGGGACCTAACCGGCCACTGGGATTTGTGTGGCAGAAGGCGGTCTCGGAGATATTCTGGCCCTATGCCATGAAGGGCTTTATAGGTCATGACCAGCACTTTGAATTGTGACCGGAAACTGATCGGCAACCAATGCAGACTGTGGAGTGTTGGTGTGACATGGGCATACCTAGGCAAGCTCATGATTGCTCTCGCAGCTGCATTTTGCACGATCTGAAGTTTTCAAACACTTTTCAAAGGTAGCCCCATGTAGAGAGCATTACAGTAGTCGAACCTCGAGGTGATGAGGGCATGAGTGACTGTGAGCAGTGACTCCCGGTCCAAATAGGGCCGCAACTGGTGCACCAGGTGAAACTGGATAAACGCTCCCCTCGCCACAGCTGAAAGATGGTTTTCTAATGTTAGCTGGGGATCGAGCAGGACGCCCAAGTTGCAGACCCTTTCTGAGGGCGTCAATAATTCCCCCCCCCCCAGGGTTATGGACGGACAGATGGAATTGTCCTTGGGAGGCAAAACCTACAGCCACTCCGTCTTATCAGGGTTGAGTTTGAGTCTGTTGACACTCATCCAAACCCAAACAGCCTCCAGGCACCGGCACATCACTTCCACTGCTTCGCTGACTGGACATGGGGTGGAGATGTGCAGCTGGGTTTTGTTGTGACTGGCTCTGGCCCAGCTCCTGCCCCAAGGAATGTGGAGGTGGATGCAGGGGAAACATCAACATGTCATAGGCCTGTTTTATTGCCGACAGAGTCAGATAGTGCAGTTTCCTTGGACAATGAAGAAGAAGACTTGGAAGAGGGGGGCTTGGCACACAGTGTATCTTGCTGCCTTGAGCGCCACTTTGTAAGTCTTAATAAAAGCTCTTACAAGTGTTCGATTGGATTCGGACTTACTCTTCCTCCATCGCTTCTTTAGACGTCTCTTCTGGCGTTTCAACTCCCGGAGCTCCTCGTTGAACCATGGAGCTCTACGGGGTCTAGCACCACGGAGAGATCGCAACGGCGCAATCCAGTCAAGAGCCTCTGCTGCAGCCTTGTCCCAGGCCTCAGCAAGAGACTTTGCCGAATTGTGGACGAGTGTATCTGGAATAACCCCAAGCGCCCTCTGAAAGCCCTCTGGATCCATCAGGCATCTTGGGCGGAACCACCTATGAATACATATTCCATTAAAATACAGTTTGTTACTTTTGATAGTATACAACTTTGTGTTAAAGTAATTCTTTCCTTTGAAACCACAAACCTTTTATGCTTTTGTTGACTTAGTTTTGGGTTTAGTTTTTAGGGGCTAGAGATAGTATTTAGATGTTCCATATAATCCAAAGTTGTTTTTATTTGCTTGTTTATTCATTCATTGCATTTTGAAGAGATACATCTAGTTAGCAAGCTGATAAACTGAAAAGATACAGAAAGGAAGTTTAATGGAAAAGATACAGAGAAGAGAGATGCGTTCTTCAAATCCAAGCCAAAATACCTGTGCATTTCAGTTGTGCTTTCCTCAAGATATAATCAACATATATGGTTAGGAAAACTGAGAGTTATATTCTGATTTATCTAAAGGAATAGGGGGAAAATACTTCATAGGATGCCTATATTTAATCTTATTCCTCAGGAAAAAGACCAGACCTTTCCCCTTATTCTAAGCCATAATGCTAAAGCTTTACCTCTGAAAGTGATAACTATATAGTTTTTATTGTGCTCCTAGTCACCTTTCAAAGTAACCTTTTAAATTTGAAGTATAATTCTCCAGGGATCGTGTATGTCCAAGATAGTGACAAAGACATGATGAACAGTAGACTTTATTGGTTATAATGTACTCAGCAAGTGCACATAGACATAAATGTTTAAAACAAAACAGCAAATTAAATTCCTTTGAATAATTGCATTCCTGAAACACTATTCAAAATTGTTATAATGTGATTAGTAATCTGTTGGTAAGCTTTTAATGTGATAAGAAAGAAGGGATGTTGAGGATTGGCCTTAATGATTAGACCTCATGAATTCAATTCAATTTCAATTCAATTTATTAGATTTGTATGCCGCCCCTCTCCGTAGACTCGGGGTGGCTCGCAACAATAATAACACAATATATAACAAATCTAATAATTAAAAGTCAAAATTGAACGGGTCCAAAGACGGGCTACAAGAATGATGGAAGGTCTTAAGCATAAAACCTATCAGGAAAGACTTAATGAACTCAATCTGTATAGTTTGGAGGACAGAAGGAAAAGGGAGGACATGATCGAAATATTTAAATATGTCAAAGGGTTAAATAAGGTTCAGTAGGGAAGTCTTTTTCTGCCGTCAGTCTTCTATGTTTCTATCAAAAAAACCTTATTAAAAAGAAAACATACACACAAGCATACCATACATAAACTGTATAGACCTGGGGGAGAAGCAAGACAATTTTTTCTAAATACTGTATGTTGTGCATATTAATTATGCTGTCTTGATTATTTCACTATGTGCAACTAAGATTTTGAAGTCACTATCTGAATTATCTTATCTCAGCTAAAGCTTTTATTACATTTGGTTGCAGTATTTTTCACTCTCTTGCCTTTTTCTGTGTAACTGTTATACTAAACATACAGTTTTTTCACACTTGCTTTGAGAGGTGCTGTTTCCTTCAATGACCTTGTCATTTCACTTCATGCAGTGCTTAAGAAGTGTTTTACTTCATTACTATTGTGGAATTAACTTCTAGAATTAACCTTGAAAACCAGAGCAATTCAGCACAATGCTTGAAAAATAGCCAGTCCCCAGAATACCAACACTGACCAACATCAAAAGGCCCTTTGTATCTATAGTCCAACAATACTTCCATCTTGTGCTCTTCCTCCCTGTTTACCAAAATGGGAATGCCGTCTATGAAGGTAGAGGGTAGGGAGAATCAATAACAGGCTGCTGCCCTGCATGGGGGGAGGGGGCGCAGTGGAGGTAGTAAGTTTATGCACTATTTATTGAATACTTAATAGGTTTTTTTTATTGTCCTTCCTTCTCTAGTACCTTAGTATGATCCTTAATTACTTTTAAAATAGGAAATAATTAAATAGCATGTTTTTATCCATAAACGCTTTAATCATTTTAATCATTATCTAGAACTGAGCTTTTATAGCAAATTAAATTATATTAATTAAATTATAGCAAACAAAATTGAGCTACTTGCCTAATCTGTTATCATACTGAACCTTGTGGGTTCAGTACAAAACCTGTTGTGATTCAGCCTGAGGCTCCTCAGGGACCGGCTGGAGCTCTGACGGATCCATGCCCAGAGGAGGAGGACAGTGACCAGGAGGGGGAGGACCAGGCAGACGGGGGAGAGGAACGTCAGGAAGAGGAGGGGGGGCCTCTCCCCAGCTAGTAGCCTGGATTCATTGGATGAAGACGCACAGGCTATAATAGACATGAGGCAGAGACGTGCTGCTCAAAGAAGGGGCCAATTAGAAAGATATTTCCATCCCTGAATTGGCAACAGCTGGGTTTGGGTGTGGTTCTCCTCAGCAGGGTTGAAAAGGCAGGCCTGCCCTTACAGTCTTGTGGAGAGTTATCAACTGGGAGTCCTGTGACCTTGCTTCGATTCTTGGCGTCTCTGCTCTTGGCTTGTGGCCTAGAAGGCTGAAAGACTTGGGGGAGGCGTGGGTTTTATTATCTCCAGTGTTGTTTTTGCCAGCAAGAATCCTGTTTTATTGCCTGGCCTTCGTGAAACCTCTGTGAAGCTTCATCGTGTTCCTGTCTGTAAGAACAGTTTTTGTTACCTGCGTTTGCTTTCCAGTATATAAACTGCCTTTGCTTTTTACCAGTGTCTCTGGCTACTCTTTTTGGTTGGTGTTGGCGTCTGGGGGGACCCAGACAGAACAAAAACCTTAAAATGTTACTGTGCTCCTCAACAAATAATGTTGTCATTTGTCCTTTTTGTGGCTATTCAAATAACTGTTAATCAACTGAATAAGAGTCCAAGTAGCTATTTCAAAACTTACCTTGGCTGGTAAGCCACCCCCACCCAGTCACATGACCATTAAGCCATTCCGTGGTCACATGATTATCAAGCCACTCCCACCTGATCACATGATCTGCAAGCCATCCCACCTGATCATGTGACTATCAAGCCACACCCATACAATAAGCCACGGCCACAGTGTGGCAGTAAAATTTTTTGCAACCTTTCAATTGCCTTCCAAAGTAATGACCAATGGAACACAAGATGCTCTTCAACTTCAAATAGAAAACTTCTGAACTGATTAGCTTAATCACTGAGAAAGGACCAATACACTTTGTATCCAGTTTCTTAAATTCAATAAGAAAAATGAAATAGTGTATGTGTATTATGGCAAGAAATACGAAGTAAGGCTACATTGCCAGAATCTTGTAAATCTGAAAGTTAAAAGTCTTGGTTTGTGCCATTTTGAGACAAAATTACTTAGGATCAGAATTTCAGAAAATAAGTGGTTTTAAAAATGGTTATATGTTACCTTTATTTCATCTCTTGTATATAATCTTTTGTTTTCATCCAAATAAGAAATTTCTAAAATGTTGAGATAGAAATATACTGTGCAAGGGCTTGTTCTTTCAGGTGGATGTCTTTAGGGAAAATATATCACTGCCAAATGTTTCAGAAATAAAGTCTGTTTTATAATAAGTCAGTGCTGAACTCCAGAAAGAATTACTTAGTGACAACTAAACAAAATTGAGGGAACCCAAATTTTTCAGAACATATTTAATATTTAATGCCGTGTTTGAAGTTACATAGTGCTTTTATATCTCCCTTTAGATTATTCAGATTGGTTAACACTGTTCTATACTAATAGAGAGATCATCTATAAAAAGTTATATATTAAAAAGAAGGAAAATTAATGACAATATCTGCAATAATGGTTTTCTCCAAAAGAGGTCTCCTTGGTGACATAATGTCATTACTCAAAAAAAAATTTAAGATTGGGGGATACCTGGTCTTCCAAATATAATTGGGCCCCAATTCTTATTCTAGTCAGATTATGAGTTACTTCAAGTGATACCAATGTTTGATCACTTGAATCTGCCATTGCTCGATTGATTAGATCAACACGGGTCTATTAAATTATTTTTTTGACCCTTGTGGGCCACAAAGAAATGCACAGTGAAGACTGAAATGATTTTTCTGGGTTTTTTTAGATCTGGAAGGGAGAAACACCTACACAAAACATGCCTATAAATTTTCCTGAATTTTATTTTTCAAAAGCAGGAATAAAATCCTGGGGATCCTTGAAATCTTGAAAATGGCATTTCATTTCACAGAGTGTCCATCATAGAACTGCATCCTTTCACAGGCAATGAAAGGTTTATCTCAGTGTTTAGCTAGTTAGCATTCTGTTTCTGATGTGAGTCAATGCTTTAAGGGATAACAGTTAATTGATGTAGCTTTCCTATGTATAGGTAGACAAGTGGAATCAGAATTGCTAAGCAAGGCAGTTGTTTAAGTAAGTCACATCCAATTTTATAACTATTTTTGCCACAGAATAAAGATAATTGCTGCAGATGTTAAGTCACTCATGAGTCATTAAGCAGCTTTGACTTTCTTCATTAACTTTATTTGTTGGAAGCTGTCTAGGAAGGTTATCAAATACTATCATATGTCCCCAGGATGTTGCAACCATCATAAATACATGCCAAGTGCAGGAATTTCAATCATGTGACTTACAGTTGAAGTATAAGGACTGCTTGTAATTTTTTTAACGTGCTGTTGTATCTTTGAATGATTGCTAAATAAATGGTTGTAAGTCAAGGGCTACATGTAATCCGCATAAAAATAAGAACAGATAGTCTAGTTCTATTTTATTTTAAGACTACATTAGCAGAATCTTAAAAGTCTTGAAAGTACAAATCTTCCCTGTCTCTTTTACATCTTGATAAATTAGGGGGCTCCTTTCTGAGTGTCTTTC
The DNA here is from genome assembly GCF_031021105.1 of Erythrolamprus reginae. NCBI lineage: Eukaryota > Metazoa > Chordata > Lepidosauria > Squamata > Dipsadidae > Erythrolamprus > Erythrolamprus reginae. The sequence continues at coordinate 28,807,739 of NC_091963.1, read as the reverse complement.
TCTTCCCCTTATGCAGAGGGGCGGCATACAAATCTAATAAATTATTATTATTATTATTATTATTATTATTATTATTATTATTATTATGTTGGTACAACACAGCAAACAAGATCACTATGCTGGATTTCGTATTTCATCACCAGTCGGGCGCTTCCCAAGCACCTAGGACTGCGTGATGTAGCGGCGAATTATGTTTGACGATCCCAGTAAAGCGGCCTTTTGCAATTGACAGATGGAGATTTTGTCAATTCCGATGGTTTTCAAATGTCCGCTGAGATCCTTTGGTACTGCGCCCAGCGTGCCAAGTACCACTGGGACCACTTTCACTGGCTTATGCCAGAGTCGTTGCAGCTCGATTTTTAGATCTTTGTATTTCACTAATTTCTCTAGCTGCTTCTCCTCAATTCTGCTGTCTCCTGGGATTGCGATGTCGATGATCCATACTTTCTTTTTCTCCACGATCACAATGTCTGGTGTGTTATGCTTCAGAATTCGGTCAGTCGGAAGTCCCACAGTAGTTTTGCTTGCTCATTTTCGACCACTTTTTCGGGCTTATGATCCCACCAGTTCTTTGCCACTGGTAAATGGTAGTTCCGGCACAAGTTCCAGTGGATCATCTGTGCCACAGCATCATGTCTATGCTTGTAGTCAGTCTGTGCGATCTTTTTGCAGCAGCTGAGTATGTGATCGATTGTTTCATCTGTTTCTTTACAGAGTCTGCACTTTGGATCGTCTGTTGATTTTTCAATTCTGGCTTTGACAGCATTTGTTCTAATGGCCTGTTCTTGTGCCGCCTTTTTGAGTGTTCCACTTGTAAGCCATGACCAGGTCTTTTCTTTATC